>NC_060956.1:13110998-13313498 GCF_910589235.1 Vespa crabro | reverse complement strand
CTCTCTCTATCCTTTCTGCGTTATATGTATATAATCGCGAACGGGGCAATATCTTCAGAGAAATATTTTAAATTCGCCAGTATACCATCGTATTTTCCTTCCTATGCATCAGTAGCCTCGCATTATTGGATGGCCGTTCTCTGGAATGCTTAATATCAAATCTCGTAGGGGCTACCGACAAAGCGCGTTATTGCAGTATAGCCAATGGTCAACTTATATAAGAGTCTGGACTCTTCATTGTTAAATTTGCGGTAACCGCATGCGATATTTGAACGTTTAAAATGTTAACTGTCAGAACCAGTTTTTCATAAAATCGTATGTACATTTATAGTATATTTTAGTTTTTTTTTTTAAATGATAGATTCGATAGCTACAATGTTATTTTTAATGGATGAATGTTGTAAAATTTGGCGAAAGTTTCGTAAAAGAGAAAAAAGAGAAAAAGAATTTACGCTCGTTAATCTTTGTTTTTGAGTCGTTATTTTACTTACAAATTATTCATTTGTACGATGTGAAACAATTATAAAATTATCGCTTTGAATTTGGCACAGGAAATGTAAGTTAAGTTCCGAAACGATTTCTCATCCATCTTCTCGTTTGCGAAATAGGGTGAGTTATTCCGCAACGGCTGATTAGAGCTGAGAGCAGATAGATTCTTTCATCTTTTCAAAAATCTTCGAAAGAATTACGAATGCGAAAATGTTTCTAGTGAGCTGCGAAAATTTCTTTATGATTACGAATAAGTATCCTTGCGAATTACGTTTTGAATAATTTACATGACTTGAATGATGGAATTTGCGTACATAGAAAAGTTTACGGTTGGAAGTACTAGTAGAAAAAAATGAATCATTTTTTATCATCGATCTGTGATGCTTTTTAAATTTTGCCAATTTCTTTATCTTTCACTTTTGAATTATATTATGTTATTATTATTGCTATTTTTAGTTAAAATTCGAAAATGCGTTGGATGCATCATTATTTGAAAAAATAGAACATTCGATTATAATTATTTATACATATCATCTAGAATTTTTAACAGTGTGAATAATAGTGTTAACCACTTGCGGTGCAAAAAAATTCACGGTTGACGTGCCACGCACGTCATTTTTCTTCCTGCAACAATCGCCTGACGACGTGTGTAAGATGTCGCTGGCGTTCCGGTAACAGAAGCATCTCGACGTGCGTGGCACGTCTTTTCACTGCAAGTGGTTAAAATAAATGTTCCATTTTTAACTTGCACAATTATTTTTGATAATATATAAAAAAATAGTTACATATCAGTCTTGTATCGTCAACATGTCTAGTCCGAGATTTCATTACATAAGTCAGTTAGATTAGTCCTCGGTTGATTATCTAATCGATTATTATGTCATTTGTTTTATTTATTGTTGGATCGGTTATGTCAAATGTAATGGTGTGGGCAAATGGAGTATCGCGAACCGCATGTGTCTTCTAAATAAATAAGTACTTACTTGCCTTTTTTGGTAAGATGGAAGAAAACGATCGCCACTATTTGACACCGTCGTGTTTTTGAACTGCACGGCTTTTGTTTCTGTTTATTTATGAATAATTGTTTAGAGTGGTGGCTAGTAAACTTAAGTAGTGGGCACACGGATTGATTGATAGCAAGTGGCTCTTGGGTTACGTTATTGTTATTCTGAAGTCTCGAAAGACTTCCTAGAAAATATATTCTAATGTTTTTCTAATTGTAAGTATTGTTGCGTAGCCCAGATCGCTACGTAGTAATAGTACGTATGATGAGCATATATATGTGTATGTATGGCAACGTTAGACAAGTTGTCTATATTATCTATGGACCGCTAGAGAGTCAATAATATCGAGACGATTGACGGTGTCTGGATCGAACAGGTCAAATGGGTAATAAATTTCCGTACGGTCCAAATAGGTCGATGGTTGCGTGGCTCGCAGCAACGCTCATAAATTATAATGCTTAAGAGAGCAAGTCGAAGAGGGCAAAGTGAAAAGCGAACGGAGAGTAAATAGAGAGAGTAAGAGGTCTATGGTATCACTAGCTTCAGTGATCAAAACTCGCCGAAAGGAACGGAGACGTACACGCGTGTTCTTGATTTACATTACGCGGATCGCATAAGTTGATTAAAAAAGATCCAGCCTGTTTCTCTCTTTATTTCTTCTCTTTCGTTTTACAATAATGTCTTCGTAAATTTTCATTTACCAGTTTTGTTTATTTATTGCTGTACTTTTTAATCGTATAGATTTTTCTTTAGCGAATCGGTAAAAACTCCTTCTTTTATCCTTAAAAGTTCCGACTAGAACACCTATACAAATATGTATAAGTAATATCAAACAATCACGAAAACGGTAGATCATATTTAAAATACTTAATTATTTCCTTGTGCGTTTTCAAATCTGTATAAAGAGGCAGCTCGTCGAAAATCAATATAATAAAGAAGAAGAAGAAGAATAAGAAGGAGGAGAAAAGAAAAAAGAATCTCATTGCCACTTATCGAATTTTTCGATAATCCTCGAACATTCACGAAACTTTAAAAGCGTACAAATATCTTCGTTGACAAAGCCCGTTATCTCGGTTCCCTTCCGCGTTCGAGAGGCTACATAATTACGAACGCGGTAGCCTTCCACGACACGCGTAGGGGCCTTATGAAATATTATTTAGAAATAATAAGCGCTTTGGGCACTTTCCATCATTCATTATTCGTATCTCTTTCTTTCCTTTCTCTTCCATCTCTCATTCGCTTATCTTCATCGTTCGCTAACGGCTAAGGTGTATTAATTTATTTAATGGGAATAACTTTCGCGTTTGAGCTTCATGTATTCACTCTGTATGATGTGAATACACACACGCACACGCGCGCGCGCGCGCGTACACATACACGTCTATGTAATGCATACATACAAACCTACTATGTGTAAAACATGTAATTATCACGAGCTGCCGTGTGAATTGTGAAATCGTCTCACTCATCGATAGTACTCTTGCTATCGGTCAATCTCTATCGGCGAGCGAGTTAATTACTCGACAACGTATCTAGCGATTCTACGGGCATAATAATGAGAACGAACGAAAGATCTATGACATTTCTCGAGAAATCATCTAAGAAGATATATTTCCATTTTATTTTCAGGCCCATCGAAGTATTCGTGTTTACATCATATGGACGGGTTCGTTGTTGTTAACTAGCTTTTATCGAGAAATTCTCGTTGAAAAATCATGAATCGATCGATAGATCGATTTGCGACTAACGCTTTCATTGACAACGATCAAGTATCTTGCCTTTTTGAATTATCCAGCTAGTTTAATGAGTACCTTCTGACATGATGGAAAAGCCAGCAAATTTAAAATACATCAAAGGTTTTGCGTGTGGCTATCTTCGCTTAGTTATTTTCTAAAGTCATTGCTTCGATTGCATAGACGTTTAAAGTATTACTTCGATCGTTATCGATAGAAACGAAAGCGAAGTTTCTTGGAATTCTTCATAACGCGGAAATAAGAATGTTCATCGAACGGTCAGCATAATGAAAGCGGAGAAAAAGAGAAACCGAGAGAGAGAGAGAGAGAGAAAGAGAGAGAAAGAGAGAGAGAGAGAGAGAGAGAGAGAGAGAGAGAGAGAAAGAGATTGAAAAGAATTACGATAGAGATATTTTATACATATAAGAATTTCGTTGTCCGTAAGTTGACGCTCCTTCAAGATTTCCCATGCAATCATGGAGTTTGTGTAGGGAGATGTCCCGAGAGAGCTAATCGTTTCTCACTGGTTCTTCTTGATGCTACCTCCTTGTCCGTGGCGAGATAACGTCTAGGAAGTGGCCACTGGATAATTTGTCATCACGGATGAGCCGTGGATGCATCATGAGGACTAATAGACCCCCCAAACGAGATACCAAGATGGTTCTGTATATAGATATCTTTCTTGCGTCCCTTCATAAAAATGGCACGAATATATAGTTGATTAATTTCCATATGTTTTAGCACGTCGAGTTTCAAATAATCAACCGAGTGTACGCATATAAAAAGATTCACGCAAGCTCGTTTCAGCTTCGAAACAACCGAGAAGCCGGGGATCATTTGCATGTTGAGTAATTGTACTCTCCGAGCTGGTAACGCCTTGATCTCATCTGGATCATCCACAGCGAAAGCGGATCACTCGCGATCTCATTTTCGTCATTGCCTTCGATATCCATAGCTCTCTCTTTCTCTTTTTTTTTCTTTCTTAATCGATCCAAGATTAGTTAGCAATAAGCAGCATGGCAGGTATATAACGTAATACGTAGGCGTAACTTGTCTCTGTTATATTCTCGCTAACGGTACATGATGTAGGTTTCTACATATCGTATAATAGGAATTGATCGGACATTTTTATTTCGCTTCCTTGAAGAACACTATTATATTGGAAAAAGCCTCTTAAAAGATATAACACGTTTCGTGCGATATGTCTGTAACCTCGCTGTAAATCGCGAATAAGAAACGGATGATAAATTGACACGTTGAGGTTTAAGCGGACAGCTAAGTCCCTCATTTTCTACGCCAACGCTTGGTGAGGGACGCGATCGGACGATGACTGGAATCGACAACGATGAGAAATTAAATGCATCCGCTCGTTTGGCTTTGCCTTGAGTAAATATACTTTCGAAAGCGTCAATGGTGCTACGTCAGTGCTACGATAATCTACGAGGGACAGAACTCTATGTAATGCTTCATTGCGAAGGTCGAATCTTCGAAAGAAAAAGAAAGGAGTTCGTAGAATGTTAAGGAGCGCTTAACATTTCCAAACTCATGGCAAGAATTAACCAAGGTGTCGGAGATGTTTCTACCGATATATTGATCGATTTCTCAAGATCTACGATTTTTCGAGAATTTAAATGTCCTTGCTGTCGTTTGATATGTCATCAACTAATTCAACAAATCAAAACGTGATGTTCAAATCTAAGAAAATATTATTCGATAATTAATTATTAATCATCAAGACTCGAATTTCCCTTTCATCACGTCGAAAAAAAGAATTCGGAATTCGTCCGATTGTGTATTGCAAATGTTTCATGTGGTAATTCGATGCTTGAAAAACGACAGTATATAGTGGCAGACCGTAGCCGGAGGTAAGTAACGCAGACCTGCAGTCTGCGCGTTGCTCAACATCGGACGGTTTTGATTACAGGATTCACTGTCGTAAAGTCGCGATTCATAGAATATTTAACGAGGTGGATCATAGGCAACAATGGTTAGTAAAGGTGTTTCAAAGGAGGAGTTTCTCTCGCAGCGAGTCGCGAACAAGATCATAATCGTTTTACAAGAGTTAATCGATTTTCGCGCGATCGATTGAAAAATTTTTATTTTTTCTCTCTCTCTCTCTGTTATCATTTTCATTATTCTTATTTCTGATCATCCAATTATCCTAACAATTTCATCGTATCGTAGAGTGGAAGTATTCATAACTATTGTAATCTCTTCTGAATAGAGAAAAAATAAAAAAGCAAATGAATAATAAACCTGGTTTAGAAAATTAATCGTAACGTATCGATACATGTTTGTCAAAAGTACTCGCACGCGAACGTTCATCCGACCACGTTTGTTATTCTTCGGATGATCAACTTTAGCTCTCAATAAAAAATCTACCGCCTCGTCCCGTTTCCTTTTCTTCTTTTCACCGGCGAGTGAATCACGAATAGCAAATTGAAGTAAAAATTTCTCTCTGTATCTTGGACTCGTCTTCACCTGTCATTGACTGGATTCTTTTTCGTTAAATGGTAGCCGAATGAGACACGAAGGCGTGCAGGAGGACGAAGTAAAAGAAAAAGGTGCAAGAAAAGTGCAACAGATAATAATGATTGCAATTCGAGTCCGTATAATTTTCATACCAGCGGAAATGGGAAACGTCCGACCAACATGCATTGAGAGCACGTTAGCCGGACTCTTGCTCGTCTTCAACGAAACGAGCTTCTTTCCTACGTAAAAAAATGAAAGACAGTCTCCTTTTCTGTTTATTTTATTAAGTTTAATCTCTCCATTATACTTATACAATTTATATATATATATATATATATATATATATATATATATATATATATAATATTTCATTATATACATATAATATTTCTAATGTTTCATTATATATATAATGTTTCAATATATATAATTATACATAATACATAATTAGAGTATATTAATTATTACCTGTATACCCCTCTTAATCGGTTTAACTTTATTTTGTATATTTTAATTTTGCTATATTTCATTATTTCACATTCTTCAACTTTTCTTTATTCTTAACTATTCTTTATTCCTAACCTAAGTTACTACATTGAATTTATTTTCCAAGTGTACGTAAGACTCAACCCAATTTTGAAAGTGAGGCCGGATTGCTTGAAGAAAAAGAAATTCCATGGAAAACCGCACGTATGCATACACATCAGATTCCTAGAAGGAGATAAAGCTCGTCTCGATATCTACGAGAGATTTGTGGAAAAAAATTCCTCTTCTCCTGTAGTTTATTTTCGCACATGTACGACGCGATAAAATTGTCGGGAAAATTAAAAGTCGTCAGCGAAGAAAAAAGCCGAAAAAAAGAAAACCTGTTCCATGCTTTACAAACGGGACATTCCGAGAAATCGTTGTGGTATTAAGAATCGAAACTCATTGAGAGTCGCGTTATTGCGTAATCGAAAAAAGAAGAAGACAATATCGTGCTCGAGATATATGCGATTACTGCATATTTGCATTACATTAAACTGTGCGACGTGCTGCGCAGAGCAGTTCAAGAGAAACTTGTTATTTGAGGAAATCTCATGGACATATACACATGCACGTATCCTTATATATGGCGGAGTGTAAGTGTGTATTCATTTTGTCGTTAACTTTACATTCGCTTGATTTGTATGATATCGTGGAATCACCGGTGAAAATAATAATGCATTTGTTCGTTCCTCGTTACAAAATCTTGAGGAAAGGGAAAGAAAGAAGAAAAAAGAAAAAAAACAAAGAAAGGAGAAGAAGAAAGAGGAAGAAAGAAGAGAACATCTTTTCGAAGCTGCTCACTTTCACATACGATCCTCTGTCTACCTTCGTTTGCTTCTTCATCTTCTTTTTAGTTTGATTGTATCTCTTTAGTATCTCTTTCTGTCTTTCTCTTTCTGTTTTTTCTCTCTTTATCCATCTTGTTCTTTTTCTTATAATCGTATAAGATTAATATCGATTCTCTCTTCCTCTTTCTCTCTGTCTCTTTTTTCTCTACATAAGAAAGCACAAAATTTCAGTTTCGATTCTTCTGAGACCGAACAGAGAAGAACGTATGCTCGCTAGTATCTACATGTATGTGTGTGTGTGTGTGTGCGTTACGAAATAAACTGTATGTATTAGCATGCGAGAGAGCAGAACGTTAGAAATTTGTACAGCACGAGTAATATGGGCGAGGCGCTTTCTTGGCCAAGGTTCGACCAGAGAGAAAGACTCTTGCTCGTCATGTAGATTATTGAGTACCACGCAACACTCCCCGTGAGAGGAAGAATCTTTCAGAATGTTAAGATTAATAACGTTCGTTCCTTTCTGATTCGAAACTCGATCTTGAATATCGGGTGTCTAAAAATAGAGAAGAGTATTAGAAGAAGATTGGATCGTTGTTTTCTATGATTGATGAATATTAAAGTTAATTTCCAAATTTATTGAATTTTCCGACAAATTTTTATTTATTTATCCTTTACAAATCAGATCAATAAATGATATGAAAATTTTTTATTTCCTTCGATATTTTCGCCGCGTATATTATAAAATAAAAATTGAAATAGAAAGATCGCGTATGAATTTTCGTTAAAAATCTTTATCACTCACTAACCAAAATAAATTGATCCATATTGTTTTTCAGTATTCAATATAAATAACGGTTTTAAATGATTGGAATGGAATTAGCAACGTGGTAAGAGATTCCGATTGTCATCTATTTCGACGTTTACGCCATTTTCAAAATTTGAAGTTTTAGATAGGACGAAGACGAAGACGAAGACGAAGACGAAGACGAAGACGAAGACGAAGACGAAGACGAAGATGAAGACGATTCAATATTATCCATAGTCTCGGGCTATTTAGAGAAATCATTTCAAACGAACTTGATGCAATTTCTCTTTCTTTCTTTTTGAATTTTAATGATTGGTCGAACCACCGACTGATCATGCGAGTTTGCGTTTACTTCCATCGTTTCTATGATTTATAATGCGATTGTGTAATGCAATTATTACATAGGTGTATTGATAAATTAATATTACAAGATACGAGCCAGTATCGAGAAGAATCACATTTGCAAATCGACGTGACTATCGTCGATTCGTCACAGATATCACTCACTCGTCAAGGTTATGTGGATCTTTGCGTCAACGTTACGTAAATGCATCGTTTAAGTTTTCTTCGTTAGATAACATATATGAAACTTAGAGGATGATTTTTCATTTGTCTACGTTAGTTTTTTCGAAAGTCAATTAATCGTATCAAAAGTATTCGGATCTTTGTCTTGAATTTTAAATGAAAGAATCTAGAAGCATTTATCAACTAATTTCCAAAAGAATTATGATGTTAAAACTTATTCTATTGACACGAGAAGTGTTATTAAAGAGTAATTAATGTAATAATTAAATTGATGAATTTGCTTCCCATCGAATAAGGAAAAAATATAAATTAGATAACTCGTTTTTCAATATAATAAATGTAATTTTAAATAAATCTAAGTAACGTGTTACTTCTTCGTTACCATTGATACACTGTCTTTTTCTTCCAACTTGTCTATGCTGATTTATATCGGTCTGTATTATGTCTTGTTAAATCGACCGAGAAAAATGAGCACGTTTTCGCTTTGGTGACCGTTAAAATGTATAATTACGAGGCATCTTTGTTGATATACAACGGTAATTATCGTGATAAATCACGGTGAGGCTTGTCAGGCGGAACGTCATAACGCTCGAAGATTGAGCATCCTTCATTATTATGTTTTCTCTATATGAGAAAAAGGAAGAATTGTTATTGACACGGATAACTATGAACGCAATGTAATATTTATTATTACAAATTGGTTCTAAATATTGTTTGAAATTTTTCAAACGTAAATGAGATAAAATAAAGCACAGTTTTTCTTTCAAAAAATAAATTTATAAATATTCTATATCGAGTTCTTTTCAGAAGGAAGATATATCCCTAAGCTTAAAGCTCACATTGAAGTTATTTCTTTTTGCACGTGGATATCGGTTGGTAAGAAAAAAGAGAGAGAAAGAGAGAGCGCACGCATGATTTCCTGGGCAATCAACGCGCCGGAAGCTCAACCAATCGGCATGGTAGAAACTACTTCGCTTACTTCTCGACCTTGATTGGTTAGTCGTATCGAATGGGGTGTGACTTTTTGAAGCCGATGGTCTCTCTCTCTCTCTCTCTCTTTCTTTCTCTTTCTCGACAACAGGGGGTCTTTTAGTGCAGTTTCGCTAGTAGAGCAAAGGATATCCACCTGGCCCTGAGGCGACAACGAACGATGCTGCTCCTTCATTCCTTCGTTAATTTCATTAGACCGACTGATTTTCCTACTATGGCCCTTTGGCCCCTTCCCAAAAAGATGGTGGTGCTGGTTGAACTATCAGAAACCCCCTGAAGAGAATCTCCTCCTTCTGGGTTTGTTCAACACTGCGGGATACTCGTTGGGTCGAACAACGAGATACGACAAAGAGGTCCGTGTCTTTACGATTCGGTCGTGCACGACCATCTGATAATGATCGATGCACGATTTATTAACGCACGGTTTAACGCTCTTCTTCAAAGTCATTCTCGAACAAACGTCCTCGATACAGTCGAGATGAAGAAGGGTTCTTACCAATTTTATGTATGATTTGAACAAATTGAACGTCCAATGAATTGTGATCGAATGAGTACAAGAAGGACATTTAACTTCTCTAAGGTTTCTGTTCTATGTTGAATAAATATCATTGTTAATATATATGTCTGTAGTAAATGTAAGTTTATACCTACTTATATTTAAAGTAATACATTTTTGGATTGTTTTTTGTTATCTTTATAAAATCATAATTGATATTATTATGTTTTCTTGTTCATTGGAGAATATTATACTTTCTTATCGTATGTACAAAATTTCATAGTTACAGTAGTCATAGAACAGAGTGTGAAAATCAAATATCAGACATCTTTAAAGAATTTAATAAGGATGACATATATTTTTCTGTTACTCTGTTAATGAAAATTAACGAGAGGAGATAAATACATCTAAAGGTCGATGAATGGATTAGAAAAATCATTAACATGGCAAAAACGAGCCGTCTTCCCACCTTATTTGAATGATTAATCTCTTATAATAGCGGTACCATGCGTTTCGATAATCGACCCGATAGTTGGGTCTTCGAGGCCGGTCGATTAACCACAAAAACTCGTTCGCTTTCCTTATGCGAGCCGAAGCGTACGTTCCTTTGCCGGTTCTACTATCGGCACGCCTGGTTAAATAAGAAATCGGAGAGTCGTGGACTCTCGATCGAATCAAAGGAACATGTTCAACTCGATAGGACGATAAGAACGTATAGATATATTCGATGATAAATAGAATATTGATAAAAAACAAATAAGAGAAAAAAGAAATTAAACTTGTAAATTGTATCGCATTGAAGTTTCTAGCTTGTAATTAACATTTCAAGATCGAATCATCTGAAACACTTAAAATAAGTTTCAGAGGTCCGTGACACGTGGAAGAAATGTTTTTAGCAAAACTAAATCGCTGAGAGAGAGAGAGAAAGAGAGAGAGAGAGAGAGAGAGAGAGAGAGAGAGAGAGAGAGAGAAGAAGAGAAAGAGAGAGACAGAGAGAGAAAAAGAAAGAAAGAAAGAGAGCAATAAGCTCGTTTTTGATAAGTCCGACGTATGCTATGGCTAACAAACTGGAGCACGTTTTGAAACAACGAGGCAGCCAAGGTAAACCACGGTAATTGTATAACCGACTTCCGAGAAGCGGAACGCGTGTCGCTATACAGGGTGTTAAAAAAAATGGTTCAGGACTTAAAAAACATATAGTAATCTAATTAAGATATAAGTTGCTATTCAATTAACTTTGATCCAAAGATCCATTCGAGAAAATTAAATTTACGATATCGTATAAAGGACGATTTCTCGATTCCGTTAGAGATCTGTCGATTGAATCTCGATTTCTATCGATTTCTATTTTTTTGCATAATTGAAATGATCGTAAACGATGTTATCAACGATAACTAAGACTAATTCCGACGTTCGGAATCATAAAGGAAAGATGGGTTTTAACAATTGAACATTTTTCCTCATTTATCCTCGAACGTTTCTTTAACGAGAATCTCAAAATAAAATAGGAAAATCGATTCGAAGTAACAATTTACTTAAGAAGACGTAAAAGTTTCCAAGTTTTCGTGCTTCTTCGAGCGAAAATAAAGAAGAGCTGAAAAGTAAGAATGCAGAAGGAAGGACTGTCCAAATAAGCTGGCAAAGAGAGGGCGAGTAACGAGGCATATAATAACCCTTGGTGACGTTCGAACAAACAACCATCTGTAGGTAATGCCCCTATGGCAAGTAACGCCCCGAAAAATACACCCCGTCAAGAAAATTACAATGACAATAAATGAAATCCGATCCGCCCGGCGGGCACGTACTCTTTTCTTTTCTCTTTTGCTTTTTTTTATTTCTCGCATCTCTCTCTCTCTCCTTCTCTTTTTCTAGTTCTCTCTCTTTTACCGACTATTCTATCGGCACCGGTACTTTTCTGCTATTGTGTTGCCCATTCGAGAAAAGCAAAGAACTATAACGCCGAGGGTTATATCCTGTGTGCGAAATAGGTATATTTTTGAATCGTTCTTCCATTTCCAAGTTTGACATTTCGTTTTTATAAGGTAGAAACGAAGACGCAACGAGTGTGAAAAATCGTACAATTGTGTTACAAGAAGCTTTTCTCACTTCGTAATATTTTCCCTCTTTCGGAGATTGTATATATTCTTAGGTGATTTTTAAAGAGAAAGGAAGTACAAGTATGTTTTTTGTCTAATCTCATTGTCTAGAATTAGACGATGTTCCTTATTTCGACGCAACGTTGTCAAATTAGTTTTTCTTAACGAGTTAAAATACGTTACGTAATTATTCTTCCTTTTCTTTTTTCTTTCAAAATGCCGCGCAATCGAATGAGTCGAAAAGTCGAGTCTAAAAGTCACTCGAGAATCACATAAATTAGATTTGATCTACGTCAGGGATTTCCTTCTGAGAAAGGTAAGAGAAAAGGAAGCGGGTTAATTAATTTCGGTTCTTAGGAGTAGATAAAGAGAGCCGATAAAAGTACGGGGCGGAGATTAAATTCGATCGATAGATCGATCGTATGAACGACTGAACAACCAATCGATCGAGTAGAAGTCCTGCATGCGTGACACTTTCGTAAGAGAGCAATGTCGTTGGCCGCGATTGGTTCGTTTGTTCCTTCGTTCGTTCACTCGTACGCTTACTCGATCGCGAGTTTGACGTGACGGCTTACATGGATAGTTAAGAATCGAACGAAGCGCGCAAGTTTCCTTATAACCGAGGCCTTTGCCACGATCCATGTAGTAGCTAAGACATCTTCGTAACGTTAGTTCGAATGAACGGATAACTGGTTCAACGTTACGTAATTCGAGGTATCGAGGGGACCCACTCCTGTTTTTATCTTTAAGTCGGTCCGAGTACTTCTAATAAACTCTTAATAAGCTTTGTTCTTATTCGGCATTTCAAATTTGCCGACGCGTCTTTTGATAGCCTGATGATTTTTAGCATGGTTTTTTTCTTGTACTATCTCATTATGAGATTCTGAGTTTTCTCCTTTCTTTCTTTTCTTTTCTTTTTTTTTTTACTTCTAGATACTTTTTCATCACGTATCTATACTATTTTGTTCTTCAAATCGTTCGGCAAGGGGATAAATTCCAATTAAGAACGACAAGCCATATGTAACGGTTAATTTATTTCATATTTCCGCTGTCCATGATATGATATATATATATATATATATATATATATATATATATATGACTCTTTCATATCGGTATTATACATACTATTACGTATAGATTTGTCTATATTTTCTATTTTGTCACTCTTCTTGTGTATTATTGTAATTTATCGTAAACTAATTGTTAGAATAAATTTTGTACGAATTTGAGAAGGGCTATTGAAACTTATTTTAATTTCATCTACTTTGATTGTTCAATTGAATTTCAGTATATTTCAATATGATGTTTATATAAATGACTTACTTTTCAGAAGTGGCAGGTCGTTCATAAAACTTCCATCGTCTACATTCGTGTTCTGTAATTAAACAAATGAAAAAAGTTGTTAATAAAGAAAGATACAAAGATCTATAGTGAGAATAAAAGGAAAGCGATTCGTACACCTTAGACCAATAAGTTGTAGACGTAGATAAATTTTAAGTATTAACGACACGAGAAAAAGAAACGAAAAAACCATAAAGCCAAAATACTTTCACATCAAGCTTTTTAACGTTTGCTGTTGTGAAACAATTTTTATGATTCCTTCACTAGCCCACAACTATCATCGAAAAGTTCAAACGAAAAGCTGACAGAAAAAAATGGACATTGCAAAGGCAAAAAAGACCTAAAAAACACCTAAAAAAAAGAGAGATAAAGATACCAAAAAACTCATAAATTTCATGTTATCCACCCACTTTTCTCTCTCTCTCTCTCTCTCTCTCTCTTTTTCTCTCTATCACTCATCTCATAAATTCAAAACATTACGAGCGTGGTACACGATCTTAAATCTGTCAAAAATCAAGCTATAGGTCATTTTGACGGTTGAAGTAAAAGTGGTGTCTACGGTCACGTGCTTCTCGTAAAAAAGATTGCGAAGGTTAATTTTCCGTTCTTTTTTTATGCACCATGCATAAAAAAATAAAAGAATAAGGGATATACAGAGAAAGAGAAAGAGAAAGAGAGAGAGAGAGATACTAAGAGAAAGAGAAAGAAGGTGAGAGTTAAAAGAGAAAAGGAACGTAGTATGAAGTTGCACGAAGGTAATAGAGAAAATGTCTTGCGATTACGTACATCGTCGCTCACCTGGGGGTCGTCAACAAGGCTGGTGTGTAGAACGAGGTCGGTTTGGTCGAGGCCCGGGGGCGGTAGGAGGGCATCGGGACGACGTACAGCACCATATTCGACAGCCCTTCCGCCACCTCCACCACCGCCTCCGCCACCTCCACCACCACCGCCGCCGCCACCTCCGCCACCACTACCGCCACTGCGTCCGCCATCGTAAGGAAAGGATGCGTGCATGTTCGTCTGTGAAATCATTAATAATTTCATTTTAGTCATTGTTCTAGTCGTTGAGTCTTAATTGTACAAAATGAGTCTAATTAGAACAAGATATTTACTTGAGTACTTATTAATTAATTATTATAACATCTGAAGTAATCTAATAAGCACCAAGAAATCTAAAATATTTTGTATTATGTATAATATATATATGTATATTATATATATTATATATATTATGTATATTATGTATATTATATATATATATATATATATATATATATATATATATATATAGCGAATTCAATAATTTGTATAAAATAAATATTTATATAATATTCAAGAGATATTATTGTAACTACTTCGATGATGGCGTATTTATTAACTTAAAGGAAAAGTAAATAGTTAAGATAAATGTTAAATAGTTTAAAATGATCTGTACGATGACCTTATTGATTTCGATGAAAAGCAAAAGTTGATTGTTCCATTTTAAAATTCAATCTTGATGTTTTCACACTTATTCGAGATATTTCTCTTTTTGTCTCCTATAATTACAAAGCAAAAACTAAACTCTCCAATCGACATCGATTAACGATCGACGTATGCATCCAACGAAACAGACGATCAATATGAAAAACTTGATGTCTCTTGTATGTAAATATCAATTAAGATGCGATAGAATTAGTTCAGGTATTCTTTCACGAGAAGCGATAAAAGGCGGGAAATTGTGGAAGTAGAAAAAGGAAGAGAAATAAAAGTGACTCTCTTTGGTCAATTTTGCACACGAGTGTGAATGATCTTTTTTTTTCGTTTGCTCCTGCAACGATATTCACATTTGATTACTTTCGATATAAGGATGGAAAATATAAGAAGAAGGTGGGAAAGAAGTTGATCGATGAAAGGAGACCAAATTCCCACGTGGTTCAAGATGACGAACAAGGTGATAATGCTTTTGGACACGGGAAGTACTGCGTACGTATCTATGGTATTGGTATATGTATATATATTTTATTTTTTACTTTTAGCAAATATAATAATCATTTAACGTGGATAGACAAGGAGCGTCTACATCGACCTTGTGCTATAAAATTGTATGCCCGGTTATGTACTTGAGATCGGTAATGATCAAATGTCACTCCAATTAATCTTTAAACACTTGTAATTAAACGAGATAGTTAAGCACACGATTTTCGATCCTTTGAGTCTTTTACGTTTTATGTACGCCTACATAGACGGAAATATCAAAGAAAAGTTTCTTGAAATTCTGAATGAATACGCAAGAGATTTCGTTGAAAAGATAATTTTTCGATCGGTTAACGAGAATTGTTATTAACGATGAACTCAGACGTAATCATCTATCACAAAGATAAAAGATAGGAGAAATCTCGATTGACTTTCAAGCAAAACACAAAAGTACACTCGCGTACGGTTAGATCGTTATCTCGAATCCATTTTCGTAGCGATCCTATTATAGGAACGGATCGTATTCGAAATGTATTAAGGAGAAACGAAAGTTCACTAACTTTTACCACCTTTGACTCTCTCTGGGATAGATTACGTACGGTAGATAGTAGTTATCGATTTCTCAGTTAAAATCTCTATATATACTGATCTACCGTATAATGACAATTCTCTTGAAACTTTGATCAACGATCCACTTCGATCTTGATCGATTTCGATAAAAAGAAAATGAAGCGCGCGACAATGACTCGAGCATTCTATATGAAACATTAACATATTATATTACCCGCCGAACATTTCGACCGTATGATTACTATGAAAGTACGTCCTTTATTACCTGTCGATTAAGAAACCGCAGGTGGAAATGATTTGCAAGTTTGCTAACGTCCTCTTTGAGACATTGTAACTCGGCGCAATTTACGCGCTTATTCGCGATAACTGTGAGGTGCCAACTTGTGGATAGTGAAATCGACAAGTCACCATCGTGGTTCCTAAGAAGATTTTTGCTTCTTTTATTGTAATCGAATGTGCTCGAATGTAATGAGTCTTCGTAATTTTAGTCGATGTAATGATCGTTTAAAGATCACATAGAATCGGTGATAATAAACTAATTACGACTTAAATAATCGCCTATAAAAATATTCGAATGTATAAATGAATGAACGAACGAAATAATTTATTTACAATATAAATATTTCTTTATTATACAAATGCATATAAACATATCTATATAAAACGTGTGTGCGTACGTGTATATATATATATATATATATATATATATATATATATATATATATATATATCTTACAAGTTATGTTCGAGGAATGTATTACCAAATGAAGTTAGTTACGAGGAACCGTAAAATATCGACTATTGACTGATTCGATCGATTGATTGCTCGATTGATCCATCGGCAAAGTGGTTTTTAATTACATCGAGTAAAGTTATTAAACGTTTTGACCGATCGTATCAGTTCGTTGCGGTATTTGGTTCAATCTCCGATTCCCATATCGCGTTGTTCGTTTAATCGATGGAAGGGACAGCCCGTTAAATGGTCACTAACGTGGCCATTGTTCTGCCGTGTTATATGTTGTCGGATGCGTTTCGACGTTTCTACCGAGATACGAGAGTTGATAGAAATGTATCGTTCAACGGATATAAAACGGAGGAAAGTCTTTTAAGAATCGAAAGACAAGGTGGATATACGCATGGAATCTTAATCAAAAGGAGAGAGGAAAAGCCGAGGTCTTATGTGGACCGCGGTCTGTATCAAGCGTGGACCAACAAATAAGGTTTTCTTCTTAGAAACTCTTGTCATTATTGTTCAACGTCGCGTCGTAGTTTCGACGAGTATCCATAAATTTACTTTAGCTACGAAGGAAATCTTGATATGGTATTTTGTCGATTGATGAATCGCTTTTCTTTATCGTATTCCGTTTTCTATGAGCAACATAAGTAGATATGTATATGTAAGTTAAAGATCAAGATTTTTAATCTGAATCGATCTTTCGATAGTTCATGAACATTCATCAATATTTTCTAATTTTATGCTGTTTTCTATCAATTTTTGATGAATTGAAATTGAAGTTTCGAAAATGTTTCGTCGATATTCTTTTCTGATAGAACTCAAAAAACGACGACATTCTTGGAAAATTGTTTTTTAAGGTACGCCTCAATTGAGACCAGGGCCAACAAAAATTTTAAACATTATCAAAATTATAGACTGTCGTTTCTAACGGTGGATCATTTCTCTTGGAGCCATTAAAACGCTGTACTTTCACAGCAACAGAAAAAAAGAAGAGTATTGCTAATTAACTTGCCGCGGTGAAGCCAGTGCTCCTATTTGACGAGTCGCGTTAGTTATAAATCGATATAACCATGCCAGTTGTCGACTAATGAGATGAAACGTGATCGCCTTTCTCTCGTTAAACGCACTGCGTAAAATAAAATCGCCTCCTCTCTGGTATGCTATACCTTAACGTCTCTCGCGTTACGCTGATTCTGATAAATGCATTTATCCGGTTGAACGTTCGAATTAATCGTTCAAATCGGAATGCTTCACGCTTGTCTCCGGCGAACGAATTTTCATGAAATTATTTCTAGAACGAACGAACGCGATAAAATCCTGTTTTAAATTTCATTCAGGTGACTTCTCCAGCATTTTTCACAAGAGTTATATAAATATTTTAATATAAGCATCGCGGACAATATATACGTGTAACTATCTATGTATGTATTCGTTTTATATACTGTATAAACGATATAAAAGGGCAATTAATCACAAAGTAGAATGAGGCAAAGAAAATCCCTCTTTAACAATTACTCAACTAGTAGCTTTGTTTGCCTTTTAACGTACTAATATTTAAAATACATACGGCTGGAGAGGAGTAACGCGCGAAAAACGACGACAAAGGTAAATATTTTTACTGGTCAAATAGATTTTCCCGATTTGTTGTTAAATAATCCGATTAATTTGTATGATTTCTTTCGTATGTTTTTTTCACGACGTCGGCCATTTTGTTGCTAAAACTGAAAAGAAAAAAGTCCTTGACGAACGTTGAACTGAATTGTTTTTCGTCTTATTCCATTTTCTAATTTTTCTTTTAGAGGAGAATTCAGTGTGTTACACGTAAAGACGAGAATGCTACGAAATTTTGTGAATTCGAGGATCTTTAGCTAGGAACTCACGTCCTCAAGGCATATAAACGACGGGCTTCTTCCCGTTCGAGATACAATATTTCGCGATAGAGAGGGGTAGATACCAGGAAACTCAGGCTTTCAAGGATAAGGCTATTGGAATCTGTCGATCCACTCGGGTGATTATTGGTATTGTGGTCTTCTCGAGGAGCACGCTTGTTTTCTTTGTTCTCTCATCGCGCAGGGTGGAATCGAACAATTCGTATAATTCGTACATTCGTTCTCTCGTTTGAATCAATATAACATATATACATATATATATATATGTATGTATGTATGTATGTATGTATGTATGTATGTATGTATGCATGTATGTATGTATGTATGTATGTATGTATGTATGTATGTATGTATGTATGTATGTATGTATGTATGTATGTATGTATGTATGTATGTATGTATGTATGTATGTATGTATGTATGTATGTATGTATGTATGTATGTATGTATGTATGTATGTATGTATGTATGTATGTATGTATGTATGTATGTATGTATGTATGTATGTATGTATGTATGTATGTATGTATGTATGTATGTATGTATGTATGTATGTATGTATGTATGTATGTATGTATGTATGTATGTATGTATGTATGTATGTATGTATGTATGTATTTATGTATGTATGTATGTATGTATGTATGTATGTATGTATGTATGTATGTATGTATGTATGTATGTATGTATGTATGTATGTATGTATGTATGTATGTATGTATGTATGTATGTATGTATGTATGTATGTATGTATGTATGTATGTATGTATGTATGTATGTATGTATGTATGTATGTATGCGCTAGTATATATTTTAAATTCTTTGTAACGATAATGAAAGTGCTTTATGAACGATGAGATCGATAAAGTGATATTTTTACGGAATGACTTTTGATTTATCGAAACGATATCTATCTATTTTAATATAACGTTCTGTGTAATGAGTGATTTCCGAAAGAAGATAACAGGAAAGTATTTAGATTCTTTCGTTTAGATTTACTTTCGGCATCGTCTAAGACATCGCAGTGTTTAGCATATTTGCATCAAAGCAAACGTTCATGGCATCCTACCCGAGGAAATGCCGAAGGTCAGTCAAAAATTTAATAAGTAAATTACTTGAGCGAGGGGAGAAAACGTTCCTTCGCAAAAAGGGGTTTATTTTGTCCGTTGATTCGTTTTCAATTTTATCTGCAAACCTCGTTTGTCGTCTTTTCACGTGATCTAATGTCTTAAGAAATGTTTTCGTGAAAATTTCAAAGTTAAACTTTAATTGTAGGTAAGTAATACTTATACATAATACGTAATAGTACATAAGTAATACATAAAACATATATTTATTACTTTCACCAGATGATAGTTGAATTAATTAACGAAACGACACGTTTCTCGTCTTATCGTTTAAAATTAATGTCCAAAGAAGATATTGAGAGCGTAATACGGCAAATTTCTGAACTATGATAAACTATGCAAGATGTTGGCGAGTATAGTTTCCAAGTGGAGCTTAAGACCGCGTGTCCCTGGAATACTTACCTGTCTTGGATTCTAGGAAATTCTAAGTCACATGTCGACATACGCAAGCACGAAGCTCTCGCGTCTGCTAACATTCTCCTTGCTAACGATACAAAACTTTAAACAACATACTCTGTATGAAAATCATTATTATCTTATTTTTCCTTTTCTATTCGTCTATCTATCTTTCTTGCCTTTCGTTTGGACTATTTTACAAATATTTTTTACGAATGAATTCCATAAAAATCCGAATAGAACTCCAATCGAACGAATTCACGAAAAGCTCTCGTCTTTAAAGATTGGACACAAAGGGGAAGATTTGGGGTACATGGTTTGAGATAATCAATAACTCGGTTATAAACTTCGAAGGGTGAACGTGTCTTGATGCATTACCAGTTTGATACTAGTTCTTTCGTGGTTTCAGATTTTAGATATTATAATAAATAGGTATTTTTTTGTATTTTAGTGATAATATGTTCGTTTAAATAAAAAATAAAGACAAGAACGAAGAATCTATCAACGTCTATAAAACTCAACGATTCGAAACTACATATGGTCTAAGCCAGATGCCTTGGAAACGTTCCTTTTCATTCAATCACCTCTTGGAAGTGTGCGAAAAATGGTTTGATGCGTTTGAAAACGTATTTTTCGATCCTACGTCTCATATTTCTTCGAACTTTCTCTTTTGCATTTTCGTCACATGACACCCGACCGCCCAAAAACGTAATCCGTGTAGAAACGAGCATGTCATTCGATGTAATTAGGGTGGTGTTTTCATAAAGACTTGGAGGGGAATAAGGTGGACCACAAAATACTATTGCTATCCTGGTTATTAGGGAGGGAAGGAGAAGCTAAGGCTAACCTTCGTTCTACAGTTCGATGGCGTAACATTATCGTAATGCGATCCGAGTTTGCATCAGTCAGTCTGCTTGCAAACTTCATTTGAAAGAAACGAATGGGGACTCATTGTATCGTTTAGTTCGACTAGTTATTTTATCTTAATAGAATAAAAAAACTCACATTCTTTTCTAAAATTATTTTGTGGATTTATAAGTATTCCGTTAATTCAACGTGTTTCTATTATTTTTTTTACAATAATATATAAGTAAAAAGATAAATATGGATCAGTCATCTTGTAAGTAGCAGCATAAGAAACGTTACAAACGTTTTAACTATAAACGTTTCACACGGCGTTACATCGAGTTGTACGATGTAAGAGATAAAAAAAAATATTTTAGTCGCTTAAGTTTCAATTCTTCCCTTGATCTCGAGTGTTTAATCGAAGATGATAAGAGATCTAACTCACAATCGAATGTCTGTACCGATTTAATAGCGATTGAAGTATTGAAACAAAGGAGATACGTTTTTCAATCGAGGAACGTTCAGAGAAGTAAAGGTTCGCGGGACTATGAGACAGAAGGATCACGTGAAAGATCACGTTCGTTTCGAAGTCATCCCTTGCAATCATCGATGTCACGGTGCGATTAAGATGCATCGCGATAAAAGTCGCGATCGTTCGTCGACAGTAAACTGTTATTACGTGTCCCATTGAAAAATACTACGGAGAAGGAGGAGAGAATGTTTTTGTCTCGATAAAACGAAATAAAGAATAACATAATGTGCGTACACGTGATTTGTGATTTCTTATTCGGTGAACGGAAGGTGAGTTTTCTATTGATAATAATCAACGGATGATTGTGGACTTGAAAATCGTACGTATCTCCATTGATTTCGAGTAGTTTAATTGAAACGGACAGCGAACGCTTTAATATTACGCGCTATTCGTTGCGCGCATTATATGTCACGAACTAGAGCATAAGTCTGCTTACGTGTGGACAATCAGCTTTTTAGAGGATAACGAAAGCTGTACACTCGATAAAGAAATTACCGTTGATACCTACTATTACCAATTGTTATTTGAGTTGTGTGTTGCGTGTTGACAACTGGACGAATAAATATTTACATAAATACGTACGTAACTATGCTTTTGATTAACTGTATATTTAAAAATTTGGATACTCTTTATGTTATATACATGTTTACACATTACACTATTTATGCGATTAACAGTTCATGTAGATATAATAAATTTGTTAAAGAAGATAAATGTGTTCAAGTTTATTCAAGAGAATCTCTGATTATTCAAAAATTAAAGAATAGATTAAAAAACGAAGTAAAGGAAAAGAAAAGAAGGATAAGGAAATAAAAGTGTATCGAATTCTTACCACATGGATGCCTTCGGTGTCTCTTCTGAGATCACCACTCCTCTGGCCTGCCGTAACGGCCGCGCTCAGGTGATTATAGTGATGCTGATGAAGCGTGTTCAGTGTCTGCGTATAGGGATCACCGACGAGGTAATCCAGGTGTTGAGGCTGCCCAAGACCCGGATGTTGTGGGCTGGCGGGTGCATGATGATGCGACGGGAACGGCGGTGGAAAGTACGGGGGTTGAAAATCCGAAGCTGTTGGCAAAGATGCACCACCGTGATGTGGCATTCCGCCTCCATTTCCATTCCCTCGATGACCGTGATGATGAGCACCCGAGTAAGGCGATGAGTTTCCGCCGCCCAGCGAGGAAATGCCTCCATGACCAGTCAATCGGTCCTGTGGACATAACATATGCACGTTTTATCTATTTGTCCTTTTTACTTTAGGTAAACCACTAATCGATATTAGCCGTGAATATGCGATTTATTAATTATAATGGAGTTTACTAAAGTGGTTATTCTATTTAAAGACGTTTCGAGATTAGATAATTAATCGATGACTTTTGGAACTCTTTATAGGTTCGTTGATTAAATAATAAGAAATATATATAATTTAGATAATGCTTTCAATAAATTGATATAAAATCAATCGCATGAATCTTCTGGAAGGTATACTAATCAATAGTATTTCTTTCCTAACTTTCTTTTTTACTTTTTACTTTATCAAGTTAATTTCTTTGGCTTTCGAGAGTCTTCGTAAATATTTTGTACGTATTTTATCACTTCAGCTATTCCTATCCGAAAACTTGAAGAATAATTTCAAAATAATTTTAAACAAATACGAGGCGATGATCGGTAGTTTGACCGAGTTAGAAGAGTATCGAAACGGATTGGTTTCCGAATAGTAGCGAACGACTGACTTATAAATCTTCGATTTGTCCAAGACATTGACACTCTTGTTGGATGCAACGAACGCGCGATGAAATAATACCAATCTCTTTCGATCTTAACGATCGTGAAGTATTATTCACAGTGGAGATAATATCGTACTTCTCGTATCATAAATCGGGGGAAAAGCTTTTGCTTCGTCGAGGAATATTCAAGCCATTAGGTGTCTCTCTTTTTCTCTTCCATGCGATACCATCTCGAATGTCTTTATAAACCGAGTCGGTGTAAGGGCTAAACTGACAACTTTTATCTATGCTGACTTTTATCGTCTCTTGTTCCTCTAACTGTTTCTAAAACGCTCGAATACATTCGAACGCTTCGGTAGAATTTTTTGAGAATTGAATGACACGAGTAATTTGTAAGATTCGACTAATTTCTCGTAGATTTTTCATAGATTATATATCCTAACTCGTGTTGATTTTTTGTCGAGCAAGATATTCTCGATTGATATTCCATAGAAATAAACGATCTCGACGACGTGACGTAACGTACTGAAAGAACTTTACGAGACTCTTAAAACAGCTATCTCCGGAAGGGATAATTTCTCTCCTTTCGGCGCTGCTTTATGACCGTGGAACCTGTTCGCGGGAATTCTTTTTCCTACGGGAGCGGCCTTTACCGAGCAACAAAATTTGCCATGGTCTTCCAAGACGATCGACGGAGTCAATGATCTTCCGAATATACTTTTCTCAATTGCCGGTTCTTAAGATAAAAAAAAAGAAAGAAAATTTCAACGCGGTAAATATTGCGTTCTCTAGATTATCTTTTATGAATAAAAGAGACATTAAATCATTGCACTTCTTTTCTGGATATTAAAAGACACATTAAGAAATTTCGAAGCATTTACGGAAAGTCCGAAACGTCTAGATAAGAATCAAAGAGTATGAAACGTTTCTCGTCATGATTAAATTCGATATCTACTAATGGCTATTTAAATGCGTCGTTTCAAAATTAAATGAGAGATTCGTTATAAGAGGAAACTTCATTTTTTTTTAACAATAACCACATCGACCTTCATTTTTAATTAACAAAGAAAAATTGTATTGCCTATTTATTATTATTATTATCGTCATTGCTAGTATTATCAGAAAGGATGTTGTATATTCGTTTAATCGAACGAATCTTCGAAGATCTCAAATATTTTTTCTATTTTTTTTTCGTTCGAATAGAAGAGAATTCACTGCATATTTAAAATAACCGATAGTTACAAAGATCTTTACGAGTACATACATATTTTGCTAGAATTTAATAGCTTTTAAATAAACACGTTTTATAGCGGTACTAACGTGTAACGATTCTTTAACGAGTACTGCTCATGGCGCGACATCAGAAACGAAGAACTGTTGTATATTTAACAAAAACAGTAACAACGTTACATACATACACAAATTATAACAAAGAAAAAAATTATATACAATTACAGTCAGTCAGTTTTATTGAACTTTTTCTTGGTTTATCGATATTCTTAATTCGACAATATCAATTACGATAAGTTTTTATTTGATCATAAATTTAAAAATTAGAAGGTTTCACAAGGAGTTAATCGGCATATAAACACAATTAAATTAAATTTGAATATTTCAATGTGTTCGGAAAGTATTTGTACGTTTAATCGATTAAAACCTGATCCAGGGAACGTTGGAATAGTTTTTCCTAGAAAATGTTTTTGTTTGTTTCGATAAATTAAATGAAAATTCGTTGACGAAACATCGTAATTCTCTTAAAATCGTTATTGATTTTTTTCTGATCGAATTGAAATTTGATAAACATTTCTCAAAAATTTGAAAGATCGATCGTGAAATTAGAAAAGTATAGGAAATAAATGATAAAAGGTATGAGATCCCACCTCGACTTCGATGACCGTGGTCATGTCAACGTGTGGCGCGTAACAGAGCGCCAGCTTGTCGGCTGTTGGCGCTTCCGTGCGCGGCGGAAACATCCCTAGGATCTCCAGTTTGCGTTTTTCACGAGATCTTCCTCTCTCGATCCACCCAACTCCTTTTCATGTGAAATCACCTGATATAAAATGAGTTGAGTAGAGCGTACAACTACACTTTCTGATCTCAAGAGAACAAACACTTTCAGATCTCTTATATATATCTCGCACTGATATCTTTCTCTATTTCTTTCTCTTATTCGTACACATATCACAACACAAGATTCACGAGCGAGAACACAGCACCCCTCGTTCCATCACCTTTCTTCCTTGTTTCGTGTGAGACGCAAACAGAAGAGGCATTCGAGCACTCAACAATTTTTACCGCGGGCCGCATTCGCGTATATCTACCTTGCTCGCATGTCTTGGGATTTTTTAACGATATGATTAATTGATCTCGGTGATCATTGCATGAAGCTCTAATAAGGGAAAAAAATAAAAAACAGGAGGAATGGTTTATCGTTTTCTCGATGAAAATATTAATCGATCGATTGACATCCTTTTATGTTTTTTCTCTTTCGTAGACTACAAAAGTTTATAGATTGGATGCTGTAGATTTTTAACTTAAGAGAAATGAAAAGGGGTTGCTCGCAAATAGGTAGAATGGACTAATATCTCCCTCTTTTTCTCTCTTTCTTTCTTTATCTGTCCTTCTTTCTTTCTTGTTGAAAACGTAAAGGTGAAAGAAACAGCTGATCGGTTGCGATAGTACGGTGTGTCGCGATCGGCCGACTGAACGACGACGACGACGACAACGATGACGATGACGACGAAACCTTACGGGAGGTGCTACGACGTGCTCTTACCGAGTGGTACTACCACCACCATTTCCACCACCACCATCATCACTAGTACTACCACCACCACGACCATTGCCACTACCAGCAAGCACCGACACCAGTTACCAACGATCTCTTGCTCTCATTCTCTCTCACTTTAGCAGTATACGAAGAGGCTCAGATAGACCGCGTAGTTTCAGCATGCGCCTAACTACTACTTCGAGGACCGAAATTTTGCCTGAGGATACGTTATACACCACGTGGACGGCTTCTACTCTCAGAGTACCGGTGCTCCCACCATTTCGACGAACACCGACCGTCGGCCGTCCCAAACGAGAGCCAAGCGAATGAGAAGGAACGACTCGCGCGCTTTTGAACGACGTTTGCCGATTTCTCCCGACGGCTAGGAAGGAGAGATAGAAAGAAAGAGACGGAAACAAACAGACAGAGACTAAGAAAGAGATAGACAGACAGACAGAGAGAGAAAGAGAGAGAGAAAGAGAGAGAGAGAGAGAGAGAGAGAGAGAGAGAGAGAGAGATTATGAGTGAGTAGACCGATCTTTTTTTTCATTGATCATTGAAGAATGAGTTTATTACAAGCAAACTTCCAATAACCTTTTCTCCATATTCGTAAATTATTTTTCTTATTATTTATTTAATATACGAATGTGTTTAGATAATCGAGCTACTTAACATTAAAAGAATCATGCTTTTACGGAAACTGATATCGAGTTATTGAGGAATAAGTAAGTACTTATGCCGATCTCATTTAATTTTTTCTTATTGAGTTTGAAAATCTCCGTGGCAGTGACAAAGTGTTACAACATATTTCCTAATCAAACCGTCGTTGCCGTCGGCTAGGATTTTTGATCGTTTCCTCATGTCTTTGTAGAGATAGGCGTGGTTTCCGTGATTGTGTCACTTGTCAACTGTTGTCGCAAGTGTAAGTTTAAAATACAGAATATTTTACGATATTTAGGAGTATAGTGAGTAAAAAATATTCTTAGATTGTTTTTTAATATACACTTTGAATTTTATTTAATATCTACATGAATCCAAAACAACTGACGATCAAAATTATTTATAATATCTGCTATAAAATAATCTTAAAAGACTTTGTAGACCTACACATAATAGAACTTTTTTGTTCTATTTTGAAACATCGAAGTGTACGTGTAAATTTTCATTTTATCATTTTAAAAACAGTTTATTCTTTCTACGTAAGACATACGATATGTGTAATAAAGATTATCTATATATATAGGTCGAGAGAGATTAATCCTTGTTACAAAAGTGAGAAAGATCGTGAGATAGATTTTTCGCATGACGTATAAGCGGACAAATTCGTTTAATGTTCCTATTTGCACGATCCTTCTTGGTATTGCAGCGGCGACTTCGTGACGCATCTGTAGATATGAATCTTCTGAGATTTTTCCTTCGAGCTCGCTCGAAGTATCATTGTACTTCGTAGCTTCGTTCTTTTATTGGCATTAAGTGAAAATATCTTTTTTGTTTTCAGATTTATGTTCAGATATGAAATAAGAAGATACATCGATTCAGAAAGAAGGGATCTTTGTCTTTCGAAATCGTATATTTTTCTTTTATCTAAGATATCTTTTCACTTTTTTTTATTATGTACTTTACGAGACTGCATATTGCTTATTGAATAAGAAAATATTCAATGAGAGAAGGGTAAAATATTCGAATAAAAAATTATCTTGTTAAAGGGATAGAAAGAAAATATCGGTAAAGTTACACATTGAGCGCGACATCGATGGAATAAAGAAGTAACGGTCGACATAAACGAAATCCTTCGGGCTAGTGTTGGCCTCTGGGTACTCTCGTATGGAAATTTTGATATATAACTGCTCGTGATATATTGCTTGTTTCTGTTATCGTTTCTATGGGCTACTGTACTTATTCCAAGCTCTAATTATTAGGTAGAGAGTCAGTATATACGCTCACGCGAATTAACCATCGACGTTAAAGATGTATAATACGTAAATCTATGTGTATGTTGTCCTCCTTACTTCCTTTTTCATTGGATTCGCACGGTTTCCAGTTTGTTCCTGATTTCGTTGTTGTCGAAACGATGGTAATTATATCTTTGCGATAATCGACTTAGGTGTGGCAAATTTTCGATTTTTTCAAAGTTATCAATTATTTCTTCAGTACTTTATAAAATAGATATATGCATGTATGTACATAGTGAGAATAAAAAAAAAATCAGCACGATTTTCGATTTTTCAAGATGATCGTAAAATTATTGTGCTATTTTAATGTGTATCGTAAATGCTATTTCGTATGAAACAGACTATAAAAATGCTTTATGTTTATGGTTGAACAATTTTCAGACACGAACTAATCATGGATTCAACATTACTGTTTTAAATTCTCATTTTTAAACGAGGCAATATACATCTTGCAGCATTTGACAATGCTTTTGTCTTTCTTTTTTTATAATAAAAAAGAAAGAAGTAGATAGAGAAAGAGAGAGATAATAGAAAATTGTTTTGAGAAGGCTGTCATTTAATTTGAAGAATGCTTATCGTGTAAATATTGGCCACGAAGGGTTTAATTTAATGTCAATGGTTTATAAATATCAAACTAGGCACGACCATTGAGAGAATGTCTCGTGACCGGCTTAGTCAAGGAAACGCAACGCTTTTACATGATGTATGTCGATATTGCAATTCGACTCGTCTAGCTAAATAAGAAAGCTTGATAAAGAAAATGTAAAGAACTATCGTATTTTTATTTGAACTTTTTCGTACTATTGACTGTGATGTTAAATAATTTATAGAAATATTATAGATTCACTTAAAAGATTTATTTATGAAAAAAGGTAAGTAACTTTGCATTTTAATCGATGGAAAATATATTTCTCTTGAGATATTTGTATTTAAAATCGAAAAGAAATTTGATGATATTGAATATTTAATTTTGATGAATACTCTCGAAAGAAAGACAATAAGATTTCATAATTTATAGCCACCTTCATATTCGATCGAACATAATGGAATCGTTTTGATTTTGATGAGCATATATATCAAATATTCGAAATAGAAAAGAGATACGATTTCGTTGATTATTGAGCCACAGACTGGACTACGATGGAAAAATAATACACGGTCTCTCCTGATCCTATTTTCGAGAGAGAGAGAGATAAAGAGATAAAGAGAAAGAGAGAGAAAGAGAAAGAGAGAGAAAGAGAAAGAGAAAGAGAGAGAGAGAGAGAGAGAGTAAGAGAGAGAGAGAGAGAGAGAGAGAGAGAGAGAGAGAGAGAGAGAAGGTATCTGATTAATTGCACCTTTCGTTCTACTGGATAAAAAGCTAATGACTATAAATCATGAACGGAAACATGTCGGACAAGTAGCAAAATAGGAAAATGCAGTTTAACGCCTGAATGTGTCTGGTAAGTAACCTGGGACTAATTGTTCTTCTAGTTGACCCTGTCTAAAAAAAGGAACAACAAAAATTATCACGATACCTGAAGTCAGTTTGAATTTGGTAAAATTCTTGTTTATTAATTTTTTTTACGGTCTTTTATTTCGTTTGACGTGTTTATTAAACTGTTGTCGTATTTATGAAAATTGATTTTTTTTTTTTATATCTATTCCTTTTATATATAAAATATGACTGAAATATATGATATAGTTACAGAGTTTACCTACAATATTTTATTTTATAATACCTATCGTAAATATTATATTTGTAATTAGAATCAATGTTCTAATATTTAACACAAAATCCGTATTGGCTGAGATTCGATAAGTCAATGAAAAAGACGAAAAGATGAAAAAAATATTCCGGAACTGGGAATTTCTTTCCGTCATCTCTTAACTCGCGTAAATCTGTTTTTTCTCCGAAGGCTTTTCTAATAGTTTTTTGTTGCCGGCAGCAGTCTCAGCGTTTCTTTACCGTTTTATCCTGCTTTTGGACATATTCGTTTATGCTAGCAGACAATATTATCGATAGATTCCTTTAATAAAACGATTTTTGCATAAACATGTTCACATATCTATGACGTATTTAATAAACTATACCCTTAACTATTATTTAGTGAGTTTCAATTTAGAGTTCGTGTCTCTTAAAATTAAACAGGAATTGAATGAAAATTCTAGTCGAGGATTTTCAATTTATTTAGCGCACAGTCGTCCTTGATGTTACCAGAAAGTGACTCGATACAAGAAATTATAAAACTTTAAATAAAACAAACGAGGAATCAATAAGTTGATTTTTTTAATTAAACAATGAAATTCCTAAAATTTTGTTTTTACTGACGACTGAGTTAAATTTGAAAAAAAAAAAGAAAATGCACGGAAGAAAGGCGAAGAATGCAAAATGAAAATGTACTACACGTCGGAGGGTAGAAAGTTTGAGGAGGATGGGCCAATAATCGATGGCTACGATACGCACCCGTATTCATGCCATGAAAGGAGTATATAAGGAGAAAGGAGAGAAGGGAAAGAGAAAGATTACTTGCGTATATATGTGTGTATGTCTTTGTATGCGTGTATAAGTATAAAAGAGAGATGGAAAGAGAATGAAGAAACAAAGAGAGAGGAGAAGAGGGTACACAGAAAGAGAGAAAAAGAGGATTCTGGATGAACGTATGGTGGGAGAGGGAAGTCGCTAAACGGCATTCCAAGCGGACCATCCAGCGCCACCCAACGGTAACCAACGCATGACGCCCTTATCTTATTCCTCTTCGAGTTACCGCACCTTTCCTTGTGTTACCTTTACCTTACTTAACGGATCGTCGATGTCGAAAGAGGACGTTGATTAACCGTCAAACTGCATTCCAAGATCACCGATCGATCGATCGTTGCATAGACGACAAGTAGATTCTTTATGAATTCAAAGTCGATAGGATCGAATATTAACAAAATGAGATTGAGGTTGACAAATTTTAGTATATAGGATTAGTATCTAGTATATCGGATTTCTTGATTCAATCCATCATTATTCTTTCGAGAATTTGTTTGAAAATATATAATCGAATGAATACGTCTTGGAATAGAACTCATTTCGTTTTTCCTTTCATTTTCATGATTTCACGCGATCATATAAGCCGAATGGATAAGAGAATATGTTAATCGAATAGGTACGAGTAGAAGAGCGAATTGCTGAAGATTTTACGACGAGGATGATAATCTTGTTCGACGAATTGCTTCTTTGAGAATACCTCGAAAGGATCTATCAGGCTTTATTTGAAATGAACTTTACGAACGGAATAACTTCACAAAATTCGACACTATGATATTCACCGTTAATTTGAGCGGACTCATGCGTGTTCCTTTTCTCTTCGTATGTGTATGTGCGAGTATATTCATGCGCGCGAGCGCGGATCACACAAAGAGACATATGTTCACGAGGTAGGAGGCAAGAGAGTCCGGTCCAGAGGGTTCAAGCTAACGGGACTAAAGTCGATCGTAGAGATGCGATGGTGTGAGACTTCTCTCTCGCACACACCTGCATTCCCATACACACACAAACGCACAGAAACGCACACACGCATGCATATCTATACAACTGTTTACTAAACATTCCTACTAAACTCTTTACTTCCAAGCTTCCACGAGATCGCAAAGCTTCTGACGAGCTTGTGTGCGAAAGAAAAATTGCGAGGAGGATTTTATTCGATGACGTGTGAACTCTGTTCATCAACTTCAGTTCGACGTTAAGTTAGAGAATAATTGCATGATAGTTCGAAAAACACTTCATACCTTGTAGATTCTTTCCAAATACGATCTACGTATTTATCGAAAAAATCTTATTAATTACATAGGTATAATGGCGACTTTGATGATCTTTCATCCCTCTTTTCATTATATAACTTTATTTATCGTTACCGCGGAGTTTGAACCTGTTGCTGTCCACTAGAAGAAAATGCAAGAAAGAGTCAGAGATATGAATCGCTAAGCGAAGGTGGAAGCAACTGATTACAGTTATTAAACGTTTACTTTACATAATGTTCACCGGCATACAATTTGCCAGCCATACGCACGTACCTATTAAAGAAGGTACCTTATACCTTTCGGAGAGAATCTTGTTGTGGTTCCACGATCGTGAAAATGTTCTTCTATAATAATACATATGGTATTCCTTTTAATTAAACCTGATGAAATGTAGTTTACTTTGTTTTCTTTTGTGAAAATCACTAATCGATTCGTCGTTCTTCGACCATTTTCACACGGTTGAGTTTCATCAAAGTTCATTGAACTTTATCGTGGAATAGTTATCATTCGAACGAAGATATCGAAGTGCAGTCATTGGAAAGATCTTAATTTACGACTATTTATGCACATAATAAGCGTTATGATGTTTTCATATAATATAATAAAATATACGTTGTCAGTCCCGAGGATACTAGGGAAACTTTCAAGTTATTGATTTTTGTGATTGTCAGACGTTTTCAACATAAAATATAAAGAGAGAGAGAGAGAGAGGGAGAGAGACAGAGAGAGGGAGAGAGGCAGAGAGAGAGAGAGAGAGAGAGAGAGAGAGAAAGAGAGAGAGAGAGAACTCGTGATAAAGTGGATACATCGAAGCCTGTATTATTCCAACTCGGTCGATATATCTCTTTACCATTTCGATCAGGTACACATTAGGAAGTTGTTCAATACAACAACGTTGCCTTCGATACCGGAAAGGGCTCAGGCGACATCAACGTGTTCTCGAGTCTTCTTCTATCTCTATTTCTACCTCTTTTATTACGTCTATTTTTACTTCTTTTTCTTCTTCATCATTCTCTTCCTGTTCAGAAGTTAAATTCCAATATTCCTAATACCCATATCTCGTAAAGCTTTGTTCATTACGAAGCAAAAGGATTCGGGAAAGAACTTGCTCAGTCGTGTAATCGAAGGAAACGTTTTTTTGTTCTTTCTAAACACGCAAAGTAAGGAACGAGCATAAGTCTTAAGTATTTAAGTTGTATGATTCTAAAATGGCAGGGAAACAGCTTTCGAACTCTCGATCTTGTGCTGCTAATTTGAACGAAGAGCTAACGAACGAGTGCGGTCTTTCTGCGAGTCTCAAAGGAAATCTATCGCTTATTCATCCACGATAAAGCGTGGTAATATCGAAGGAATTATTGTTATTATCATTCTACGCGATACAAATCATCGACAATGTACAATTAGAAGATACCCATCATTCGAGCGACGATGACGACGGTTACGACGACGACATCGATAGAGCGAAAGAGGAGTTCTAGCATGAGATAATATTTCGTTTTGAGCGAATGGAATATTATCTCATTTATTTCTATTATTTCATCTCATCTATTTCTAATCTATTTCTATTATTTCTCTCTCTCTCTCTTTCTCTTTCTCTCTCTTTCTCTCTCTCTCTCTCTCTCTCTTTCTCTCTCTCTCTCTCTCTCTCTCTCTGTCTGTCTCTCTCCTTCCTCTCTTTTCATTTTCGTTCTTTCAACATTGATGTTTTCTTGGCGTTACGTTCACTCCGTTCGTCGATTTCTCGGTCGAAGCAATATATAAAGACATATATAAGTACTTACAGACGACGTCGTTTCAGTATGAGCAGAATCGCATCAATTAGATCGTGTTATGCTAATTCCAAACTCGCGCGGTCTCACTATCTTCCTTAGAAGCAATCATCTCTTGTTGCATGCCGGATCGTAGGCGGCTGACAACTATAATCTGTTCAGTGGATGTAGGTTACGTAGCGAGGCAGGTGACAGGTGCACGAACGTTCTCTATGGTAGGTGAATTCGTTTCCTTTACCTTCGTCGGACAAGACGGCCGAGCCAGGAAATTGATATTTTTTTACGCTTCGGTGAACTTCCGTGACACATTTCCGGGCTCCCTGACTTGTAAAAATTATTTTCAAAGATTTCGTTCTGATCAAAAGGATCTCGGATTTCGTTTAGAAGTTTAACACAATAAGAGGTAATATGAAATTTTTTTCTAACTTTGCAAATGAATTGATCAAGATATTAAAATTAAAAAAATAAATAATATTAAAATTTTGGCTTCTTTTTTTTTTATTAATCTGTCAACAGATTCATTTGTCAACTATCAATGAATATGTAAACAATTTTAAAAAATGATCGATGAATAGATAATAATACGTTTATTCTCTTATCGTGAAGTTAATTAAATAAAAATGAAATAATTTTTTCGATTCGTTTTTCGAAATTAACAATTAAGAGAAGAAAACTCCTCGATGTTCACTTTCAATCGTATCTGATCGATATTATTTCGAGAAGTTTAAATACAGAAAAATAGATGAATCTTCGAAAGATGAAATTCATGAATAAAAGTTGATGTCTTAAGGAACAGACAGGCGTAGATAAGTGAGAAATTCCGCCGAGGAATGGAGACTTTTAGTCTTTAAACGCAATAAAGGGAAACTTTTATAGTCATCGATCTTTTAGCCTTAGCTGTAATCAACGGCAAGCTATCGTATTGGAATCAATCGGAGGCACGTTATTTGCGAACGTCAAGATGCATATCGAAGGTGGAGAAGGATGAGCAAAAGTTCATGGTTACGCGCTTTCCCTCGCATTTTTTTCCTGATAACGTTTGCCCTTTACTTGTATAATTCTATTTGCATAATGCTAATAAAGATTGGCGATATGTGTATTCGTGATATTTGTATATATATATATATATATATATATATATATATATACGAGACTGGCAAAGTTTCGTGTGTCTCGAGCAAGTAGATTTAACGTTTCTCGGAGTTATTAATAATATTCAACGCTAAGAGTAATCCGATCCACTTGCTCGCTTACTGGTGTTTGAATGCTTCGAACGACTAGTAGATATCGATACAGTGCGATACGATATCAAGACGTCATCGATATCGGTATCCATCGTAGATCTTCTCAAAAGTTTCAAATACTTTCCGACTTTTCTCTTTGCATTGAAATAGGATACTAATTGGGAAGATTATTATTATTATTGAATTTTAGCCTTGCTCGATATCTATTTATTATTCTGTTCCTCATTTTTCTTTTTTTTCTTCTTCTTCTATACTTTGTAAATTGAAAATAAATTGAAAAGAATAGTAATTGATTCTTCTTATTAGTGAAGACGTTTCGTGGTAGTGTGAGTTAATCATGACAATAAATCAATCGAGTCTAATTTGATAGGCAAACGTCTTTTAATTTGTCGATATTTCTTTCTCTACGGTGACCTGTAAGAATATCTCGTATATTTTTGTATGATTTGTGGAGTATAACTGTACCTCGCATATTCATTCGACTGCACTTTAAACACCTCTAAATCTTTTTCGACTTATGTAGAAACGTATGTATGATCGGTATGTCAATATCGTATCGACAAAAGTTTAAATTCATTTTTTGTGCGTAGAACAAGACGGAAATAGAATTTTTATTAAGCAGGATAATTCGATGAAATTGTCGTACAGGACGTAATTAAACATATAAAGATCACTGTACGTTAACTGTAATAATTATATTAGATTAATTAGTAATAAGAATTATTAGAGCATAACTTGAAAACAAGATCAAATGGCTAGGATATTTGTACATGAATGTTTCCGTTGCTTTTGTAATCTTAATGCACGTTTTAAGTGAATCTAATGCAATATGTGAATATATAAATGAATCCCTATAAATAAAAAAAAAATTATGGAAGTAATATTAAGGAGAATTGTAGAGAAAGAAAGAGCAATCGATCTGTTTAATTCATGGACTGATGGAGTTCAAATCGAACCCGCCTACTTGAACTGGTAACAGGTTCCACGCCCTGGCCTATAGCGTGGCGGCAATATTTAAACATTCACGCTCACCGGTTCGGCCTGCTTCTGTAGGTAGTTGCATGTGTACACACACGTTTGTCACTCTCTCTCTCTCTCTCTCTCTCTCTCTCTTTCTCGTTCTCTTTTTTTCTTTCTTTCTTCTTGTTGAAGGTGTGCACGTGAACTTTTCGGAATAGTGTAGATAGGCTTCCTTATGTTTAAATCCATATAGAAGAGGTAAGTACAGGTAGATAGAGTAGAACGTAATCTGCCGAAGGGTATAGGCCGACATGTTCAGGTGCTTTAAAGGTTCTGCATGGCAATGCATAAAATTTAGCGGCGAACACCCCCGAAGCTGAAAAGGCTCTTTATTCTGGAACCCTTTCAGGACAAGCGACACACCTTCCAGGCTTCCGTATAGTCTGACGACGTCCGATCGACGAAGATAGACAGAGAGAAAGAGAAAGAGAAGAGTTAATCATCTCTTTCTATCTTTCTTCCTTAAGCGAGAATGCATTTTTCTCAAGCTAATTTTGAAACCAGCTTGTTATATACAGGCTTTTACCGAAGCTGTCGTAAACGAGCGGACATTGCATTAACGATGCCGATGATCGATGCTTCGTAAATCTTTGGTCGTTAAAAAGTTCTCGCGATTAATCGATTTTCATAGTTTAACAGTTCTTCGTCGTTCACTTCTTTGTCGTTCATCTCTTCGTTGTTAGGTATATAATTACATTACGTTGAAGAGTAATTGAGATAAAATTCATGATTCGTCGTTGGACAAAATGTTTACGTTCTTAAATTCTCTCTCTCTCTCTCTCTCTCTCTCTCTATCTTTATTTCTAAACAAGAATCAACGGTAATATTTCGTTGGTCGTTTTGACAAGACATACGATTTATAAGTCATATTACTTAGGAGAGAATCTATGAGTCATATTCAGATGTACGCGTCTATACAGAACATCATTGCCAGTATCCCCCCTCTCTCTCTCTTTCTCTCTCTCTCTCTCTCTCTCTCTCTCTCTCATTGGAAGTAGGACAGCAAAAGGTTAACGGTTGTATCCGCATGCGTAAGTTCGAGCATCGATACAAGAATCGACGATGGGGCCTCCACGATCAAGAGAGACAATACTTGGCAGTTCAAGGCTAATCTCTTCTCCTTGGAAGAAAGAATACGTAAATAAGTAAATACTATGTATGTATGAAACAAAAGTGAGATGAACTCCAATCGCCTTTGTCTTGCCTTCTTCCGAAGAGAGTACAATGGGCTAATAATAATGAGAAGTCAAAAAGATGAAATCGTAATGCTTCTTGTTTCTTTCTTCTTCATCGTCATTAGAAAGTGTCCAAGATGTGTTCCTTTTATAAAAGTATAGGAAAATCATTTCATAAATATCTTTATCGTCCGATACGTCGTCATACATTTCAGTCGTTAGGACCACTTAATTGCATCTACGTTTAGTGTTAACAGATAATTGTTCATTGAGATTATTGTATCTTCGTGACGATAATTGTTTTGGTATGATTTCGTTAATAATTATCCAGTTTTTTATTTCACTTCTACGATCACACTTAATTGTTATACATAAAAGAGCAATAAATGAATTTCTAATGTTTATCGTACGTTGAATATACCGAGTGTCTTGTAGAAAACATTTATAGTTTTTATATGAATTCCACGAGATATAAATATCTTTCTCTCTTAAAAGTTGCCATTACCGAATGCTTCGTCGTTTTCAAGTATTCACGTAGATCCGTCGACTCGTACATACATGAAAAAAGACGGGCAAACTGCGCTTTGACAAAGATAGAGTGCATATAAATGAGTGCAATAAAATGTTTAATCGCGGTACCAAGTCTACGGCTAGTCATCGTCGAATGGAAAAGAAGCAACAAGAAAGAGCACAAGAACCTTTTATGACACGGCTAGCATACGTTTATTATCTTCCATGGATGGCGTTTGTCGACGATAAGTGAGCTTATGTTTTTAGATGATGGAGATTGGCCATTGCGGTTGCCGAATGAAACATAGAAAGGTTAGCGATTCTTAAATTTCCTTTGTTAAATTTGTTAAGAAACATCGATTGGATAAGCAGTAGATAGTAAATAGTTCGAATAAGTTACGTTCTTAATAATAACATAAATAGGAAGATCTAATGAAGCAGAAGATGAAGATGAAGAAGAAGAAACGGAAGAAAGTGTTACGTTATTTCGCTGTATAGTTTTAACACGAATTTATTTTATATCATGTTACGCTTCGTTATATTCACTTCACGATGCGACTATTAGCATCGAGAACACGCGATTCTCCTTTAGGAGAAAGGAACGATATCTTTCCAACTATTTCTCTATCTCTATCTCTTTTTTCTCTTTAAACGAGCTTCCTCGGCCTTCCTTTTTACATTGATACAACTTTCAGACGTTATCGAAAGTCCGCGCATATTTAATAGCAGCTCCTAATAAAATCTCCACAAGAAATCAAATGATTGTATCATGGCACTTTTTTACTTTTTGTTACTGAGCTACAAGACGACTTGCAAGGGTTATTTGTATCATCGGTGTCGATGATGGCGGCGCTGAACGCCGACCAACAGAGCGAAAACTTACGTTCCTTGTCGATTTATTCGCAATCGATGAACTTCTCTCTTGCTCTCTCTTTCTCTCCCTCTCTCTCTCTCTCTCTTTCACTCTATCTTTCTTTCTCATTTGTACTAACAAGTAAAAGGTATTTACTTACCACCAAGCGAGAAATAGGAAATATCGTAGCGCAAACGTTTTACGGGAATCGACGTGAGCCGGAACGCGAACCAGACAAGGAACCTAATTTACATCGTTATCGAAGTCGTCGAGAAATGAGTCAATTTGTTCATAGAAAAGACGAACGCTTAAAGTTCGAGCATAAGAATAAAACGTATTTGAGTAAAATAAAAACAATAATCTGATCTATGACATCTTCGAGTTCCTTATGCGTTCTCATACTTTAATAAATCCGAAATATGCAAATTATTAAGTAAGCCAGCTAGCAAAGAAACGCATAGCTTCAACATTTTAAGCCTTTGGCTACTGCACCGGCGCGCGCGCACGCTCCTGTTTGGAGATAAAGCAGAGAGAAAGAGAGAGAGTATAATAATATATTGTGCTGGTATAAAATGGCTGTTACACGGATAAATTTGCCCTCCTTTAGCCTGCCATTTATTGAGTTCCTGTTGTATTTGCACGTAAGAGAGAGAGAGGGAGAGAGAGAGAGAGAGAGAGAGAGAGAGAGAGAAGCTGCTTGCTTCCTACGTGCTTTGGCTATGTTTATACGTTTTGCGGTGCGTACGGCGCGAATGGGATTTAATCCAGATCTTTATTGCCTACCTCAAAGCCCAGCTCTGGCGGGAAAAAGGAGCGCACAGTGCACGAGCACTGAGAAGACGACGGAGGACGTAGTTAAGATCCGAGTAGTGTCTCCTTTGTCCTCTCGCAGCTTCCTTCCTCTTTTGTGGAGTAGGTGTATTCTTTCTCTCTCTTTCTCTTTCTTTTTCGGTAGAACACGCTTTATTTACTGCCTTTTGGGCGAAAAGTAGGATTTGTCGAAATTTACAGGGGTAAAATTCGTTTTTTGAATATTCCGATATATGTGTCACTTACATGAGTACGTTAGTTTATATATATATAGGTATATAGATTTCTGTGCTTATGTATAAATATATATATATATGTATACAAATTATACACTCTACTATACGAGGACGCATTATGTACTTCGTGCATAAGCAGAACATCCTATGGAATCTATGTAAATATGGCCCAAGTTATCGACGCAGGTTGGTATTTGTAAATTACAATGTCTGTAGAAAGAGAAAGAGAGGGAGAAGGAGAGAGAGAGAGAGAGAGAGAGAGAGAGAGAGAGAGAGAGAGGCAGACGAACAGACAGACAAAGAGAGAGACAGATAGACAGGCAGACAGAGGAGGCAAAGAGAGAGATAAAGAGAGAGAGAGAGAGAGAGAGAGAGAAATTTTTATTCGCGAGAATGTAACTTTCTCTTTACCTTTTGCCTCGATAAATTCTCGCAAACGTATCGCGCGACAGTATCTCGGATTACGCATGTGGTTGTACACTGTGATTTTGTTCTGTTTTTTTATCTTTTGAAAGAATGAAAGCGAGGCCACGAAGTTGTCAGTGCTTTGTACTATGTTCTATGAAGGGTTAATATAGTAATTACTCAGATAGTTTTCTACCTTTTTCTTCTTTTTTTTTCTTTCTCTCTGTCTTTCTTTCGCTCATTTCTTCATTTACTCTTCATGGGGTTCTCACGTGCTACCTACGCATCTTCGAGCTCGCATAAAAATTCGCCGTCATCTAATGTACTTACGGCCCGCGTGAAATCACGTTTACGAGCATAGCAATTTTGATAATCGTTTGGCAATCTTCGCGTTGGCACCGTCTCAAGATCTTGCTTGGAGGATAATTTGCGTGGGGCTTCATAAGAATTGTTTAACAATATTGTCCGTCTATATCTGTGCATTTATCTTCGAATTTCTCTCGACTCTTGTCTTCTTGCTTGTATCTACATGATCGTTCATACTCCTCCCAAAAAGTCGTTGAAGCTATCTTGCAAATGCTCTTGCAAGTACTTACTTGATTCCCGTTATGGAAGGTTTCGAAATATCGCGTGGGTGTGAGCGCTTAGTAGGAACAGAAAACGACTTTTTCGTCAATGACTTTGAGGAAATATGCTGATGTGGCACAGTTTGTTTAGTTGCGTAATAATTTCGAATAACTTTGTCATATAACGATATAATTTAAATAATAATTATTAAAAATAGCAAAGATTTATTAAATTAAAAGTAATTAATTATAAATTAATTATTGATAACTTTCAAAAACAATAAATTTTATAATTTTATAATTCTTTTTCGTAGTTTTAACGTCTTTTCGTAATAATGAATAATAAGCTGTTTTGTGAGCAAATAGTTACAAAAAAGTAAATCTGAAATTTCTAGAGTATTTGAAATTGCATTCCGGAAATCACGAGTGCAAACGAACGGCAGCAAGCACGGTTTATCATTCACGGGTAAAATTTTAACGGCTACCTTCCGAAAGCACAAACAGTATATCAAAAACCGCTGCACGCACGGCATCGTGCATACCTATCATTATCTAAGACGCCACAAGTGTTTTATAACTGGCCTTTAGACTACCGCGAATCGTGGTTAAATTTTCTTAGTATAAAATTAGTACCCTCGAACTAAAACTTTGCGACACTCTCTCGTGCGAATAAACATTTATGATCTTGCGGGTCGATCTTTGCCCTCCCACTCTGGACCATCGCGAGAGCGTTATAAAAATGTCATAAAATGTATGAACCGTAGAATTATGCGGTTTATGCGTATATGTTTCACATATGTATGCATTATATGTATTATACGTATTATACGTAGGTATGCACGATTGTTTTTTCAAACAAAAAATGATTCCCCTTAATTGATTTGTAAGTACAATGTTCTTTTATAGATGCAAAATGATAAGGATCTAAATTTCAAGGAGGCAATTTCTTGAGATTTTATCGTAACGAGTCCGAGTTAATGCTGCCATTGAATTCCAATTTTATAAAATTGAAAATATTACCTATAAATAGCATTTATTCGCGTTCGGAAGGTCTGGAAAGTATATATGCTATTTGCACACAATATATTGTGTAAATAGCTGAATTCGGTAGCTGAGATCTTACGCCATGTCCGGCTGAACGAGTTTTATAGAGAAAATTTTTAAATGTTATTTTTTGATATGAGTAAAATATTACGTATACGATTTACGTATAAAAGCCAAACGTTGCTGAAAGTTCGGATAAAGTAGAATGAAATTGTCAAAAAAAATATGTAGACTCGTTTATATCTTTGATCTTCAATTTATTCTTGCTCGATATGTGATCTATCGATCAATCTCGATGATTATTTATTCAAAAGCAATCGTTCGTTATTTTTATTCCTGTCATGATCGCTAGTTAATTGAGATTTAGCTCTCTGTAAGGTTAATTACTTTCGTGCTTTGTAGTTAGCTTCGTGGAAATATATATTTTGTTCATATTTTGTTAATTAAATTGATATATTCGTCGCAATATATATCTAATTTTGTTTAATATTGTTGTGCGATATAAATGTTCGCTTCTAACAAAATATAAAACAAGCTTGTCTCGGCAACTTTACTCTCATCATTAATGAATGTCGTAAGAAATGAAATAGAAAGAAAATGAATAAAATAAAAAGACTTCCTATGCAGATTGCCGATAATAAGCAGCAATTAATCGATCAGCAAATAAAAGGATAACTGCATGCAAAGATCAAGAATTATTCGAGAAGATCGACTCGCGATCCATGGGAGAGTTGAGGAATGAAAATTGAGAAGGCAATATTTAGTATGTAGGTACGTTTACATGTACGTTTGTATATAGATATTACGTATATATACAGGTGTAGGTATATGTATATCAACGACTTTGTGAAAGGCGATATAACTTCACCTTTTGATTGTTTTTACATATTCCTTCGAAACCAGGCGATGATCTACGCATGTTAAAACTATCACTTCGGGATTCCTTTAACTATGAAATTCAAAGTTTATCGTTCTCTTATTTTTCCTCAATCGAGACAAGATAAAATCGTCGATCGCGTAGAAAAGTAAGGGAGACTGATAACGATCGTTGCAAATTATTTATGAAATGAATAGAAGAGTAATATCGATGGTATTCTTACGATTATTTAGATTGTTCGAGCTAGTCAACAAATCTACGATTATAATCATTAATGATGGAATTGCTAACATCAAAATAACTATGTTAAAGATAAAGTATCTATACATCCTATGTATGCCAAACAATTTGATCATCTTGTAATTGGAGTTTACAGAAGAATTCTACGAGAAGTCAACAACGATGATGACGACGACATCAACGACATCAGTTCTGCCTACGCAAATACGATAGTTACTATAAGCTTACCGGTACCACCATTCGTCCTCGTTTTAGAGCTGGACACTTTTGTTCCTTGAAAATGTATCGTAAAGTCAAACGATACTGAAGAGAGAGGAAAAGAACGTATTGATAGAGAAAAGAAAGAGTCTTGCTTTTATAAGCCATCGTGCTATATATTGTATATAACTCTCTAATCTATTATTGATTATTCTTGACTTCCAAAATCTACTGATTGGAACGGTGTATATCATATTAAGAATTAACTATAATGAAATTAGCACTTCCTGAAATTTTTTTACTGAATCGGTTATCCCTCTCCCTTTCGCTTTTGAAAGTTAATCGTAAATAATGTATTTAAGTAAATAAGGTATCATTGAATAGGTAAGAAGAATAAGAAGGAAGAAGAATAATTTCCATGCAGAGAAATCTGCGCCTCTTTAAGAGAACTAGCCTCGATTTGTTCTAGTCCTCAATCTATCCACCTGATTTGTTGCCGCGCGTCAGCCTCGTTGAGCGTTCTCCTACAGAAAGACATTGGAACAGGTATGAGAGTGATATACGTAGGCGGACACTCGGACACCGACAAGTCGAGCTTTGTTCAGCTATTTTTCTCTTACCATGTGAGAATTTCCTTTTCTATAGCTGCGAAAGGACAAACAATTTGTGTGGCGTTCCTTCGAGTCGAAGGACTATTTCGAAAATAACTTGATTCGAAGAACGATACCGTTACCTTGAGATCGCTATGGTTTCCAATTTTTATCGAACGAAAAGAACTATATTCCCAAAATATCCTCGAGGACTTACATCGTCACGTTCATCTTGCAGTTCATCGTCGGCGCTATCCTCGAGGACGAAAGCCACGTCGTTGTTGTTCCTTGTTAAAGAAGGTAGCTTTCTCGGCGTAAGTTCTTCGCCATCCGTGTCTCTCTTACGCTTGCCATCCCTCTGCTCAACCAGCGTGCTCGCTTCGTGCTCTTCCAACATGTTGGTCACCATCAGTTTCGATTCGACGCTCGTTGGAGACACGACTTCGTCGAGCGGTGACATTGTCGTCTTGTCGGCTTCGTTGCCTTCGAGAATGGACATGATGAGACAACCGTTTCCTTCCTTTCTGCCAGTGAAAAGGAGTTCTTATTCTTTTATCGTAGAAAAAGAATGTTTTATTCCGACATCGTGAAAATCATAGTAGCAGGTACTTATTCACTCCATCACCGAAGCCGACGACATTTCATTCGCATTTGCAGGCATTAAACTCTCCGACGGCAAGCGTGAATACGCGATTGCGAATCTAGATCTTTTTTTCTCTCTTTCTCTCTCTTTTTCTTCTTGTACAAATCTTTTCTCCAGGCATCGAACTCACCGGGCAACGACGTTCAACTTACTTTCGCTTTCTTTCGAATCATTCGTGCCATTGTCAACCTCGTACTTACACATTTTTGCCTCGTAGCTTCGCTCGTCTATTACAGTATAGTTACTCAAGTTATGTTTCAGTCGACGATGGACACTCAAGTTGTTCTCTTTACGGTCCGATTTCACTTAAGAATCGAAGCGTTGCCAATGAACCTACGTTTCTATGAGCACTGTTTCCACCTCGCGGAGACTTTGTCATTATTTCGTCGATTATGTTTTCCGGTTTCTTTTTTCGAGCCTAGCGCCGTTGATTTTTGCGACGTTTATGCGAAATTCACAAAAAATTAAGTTCTTCGTCGACATGCCTTGTTAGGAATAGGAACCTCGTTCGATTCTTCTTTCGGCGTTTAGTCCGTTCGAAGTTCAAGGTAAACGATTCACGTGGATCGTTATGAAGTTCGTTGGAGTGCCTCCGGCGTGTCGATCGTTATGTAATTGCTTAGATGAATTGCACTGGTGCGAACAAGAGAAGAATGAAGTTGAAGAGGAATGGTAAGAACAGCAGCAATAGTAGCAACAGCAGCAGTAGTAAGAACAATAACAACAAAGTCGACGACGACAAATGTGGATGAGAATCACTTTAAGAAGAGAAAATCAATACGAAAATCGTTCGACTCAAACGGACGTTGACGTACGCGAAGGAGTAATCACGTGGTCGCATTCCGGCTGTCACGCGATGGTGGAGAAAGAGAGAAGGAGAAGGGGAAGAGAGAAGAGGAAGGAGATTTTGCCCAGGGGTGTTTTGAAGGAATCAGAGTTCGAGTGGGATGAATGCACAGGTGGGTGTCACGACAAAAAAGAAAAAAAAAAAGAAAAAGAAGAAGAATGTGGTGGAGGAAAGGGAAGAGGAGAGGAGGGGAAAGGTGGACGAGTTTCGGAAAAGTCTATTGGGAAAATTCTGCGTTGGCACACGCACGTAACGAATAGAACGAAACGCGCGCGTATTGGTCGAAGGTCGGCGAGAAGCGATCGGGCGACACCGCGTTGGCGCGCGCGCCTCTCGAGAATGGCCTAGAGGCGAAAAGAGGAAAGGATCTCCTCGAGTGGCGCCGCCCGCGGCAGGAGGGGGCAATCTCTCTGTCTCTCTTTCTCTCCCCCCTCACCAAGACATCGTGCGTGCAGCAAGTGTTGTTGGATATGCTGGTTTACCACCACCATTACCATCGGCTGCCCACCACTACCAACGTCATTGTGATCTCATAGTGATATCACCAACACCGTCGAAGACACCAGCTGTCTTCTTCCTCCTTTTCTTCTCACTCCTCTCTTCTCTCTTTCTTTCTCCTATCTCTCTCTCTCTCCTTTCTCTCTCTCTCTCTCTCTCTCTCTCTCTCTCTTTCTCTCTTTTTCTTATCTCTCTCGATGTATTCCATCTCTGTCCCACCACTACTCTTTCCATAATTTCCCCTCTCCTTCCTCCTTGATGTTATCCAACGTACATGGTGTCTTCGTTCTGGCTGATCCCCGACTGGACTGGTCATTCTTTCTTCATCTTGCTTCCTCCTTCGCAGATAGTGTCCTCTTTTTCTTTTCTATATCTCTATGCGATACTTGCATTCAACAAAAGAATCGACCACTTCGAATGCACCCTTTTACTTCGACTTGTGTTTTCATTCTTCCTTCTCTTCTTATTTTTTCTTTTTGTTTCCCCTCGTAGCCTTTAGCCTCTATTGGTATTGAATTTCCTCCTTTTTTGCAAATTTCAATTCATCGATTTTTTTACATTTATCTTATATGATCTTTGTATGTAAAAATGAATTTTTCATTATATTTATGATGATCTTTTACAAGATTCTATCTAAAATTTGTATGATTCTTTTAAGAGATCTCTTTCTATCATCTCTATACAAATCTAAGTGGACTTTCTCCGTCTTTCTTTTTCCTGTGATCGCTCGTGGTAGGCATATGGATGAACGGTGCGCCTACGCATGGGAACAGGTATCGACAAGTCGCTGCTCGAGTTCGTTCGTTCGTTCGTTCATTCCTTCCTTTTCTCTGTTCTCTTGCGTGCGCCGTTTTGCTGGCAACACGACGTACGACGTGTCGCTTCTCTCGTGCACTGCGCAACGATCTGATCTAATACTAGATCTCTTTCGGAGACCGGTCTCTCGTTACCTTCGTTTTCCGCGCCTGTTCTCCCAATTAGTCTCTACGTCCTCTGTAAATACGCGCTCGCGCCTCGATGGGCTACCAATGAGTGCATTCAAGTGCCATTGGCGTAGTGTAATTTTTCTCTGTATCATAGATTAATCGATCATACTATTTTAACTTCGAGCGATAGATTCCATCATTAATAAAAAAAACTTGCCGATAAATTTTACATTGCTATTTCGAAGTAACAAATTTTATTATAAAATTCATTTCAACGTTTAAATGTTCTAACGTTCATATTCCAATATTCTTATCGATGATTTCTTTTTTTTTCGTTTTTTATTTTCCATTTGCTTACCCAATGGATAGATTGATCATACGCCATTGAACGACTAGCATACTGGGTCGCGTGGCTTCTACGCGCGTCTAAAAAGGAGCCGAGATTTCTTGTTGGGTTATCCGCTTGTGCCGATCCTTTAAGAAACTTTAGAATTTGCCGGCGTATTCGGAAGCAATACGATGGTAGATCGATATAGATAAGCACGATCGCTTATAATTTTTCTGTACTCTGTGGTTAGGTATTAATAAAAATATCTCAATTTCAAAATTCTACATTGGTTGGTACAGTTACCGTGCGTCGTTGAAATACTATCGGTAAAGTCGTTAGATTTGCAGCTCGTCAAAATACCAAAACGATGACGAAGGTTATGAACACTGATTATTTTTTTCTCGTTTTTCCGTCTCTCTCTCTTTCTCTCTCTCTCTCTCTCTCTCTCTCTCTCTCTCTTTCTCTTTCTATTTTCCTTCTCTCTATATTCTTTATTCGATCGAATGCGAACGTAACGAAGCGAGACATCATCTCTGCATGATTAGGTTGTCGGCTGATACGTCAGCTTCGATAAGGGACTACCCGATCTAGTATATTTATGGCCGAGAACATTCCTGCATACGTTAACCCAAATATAAGCGAGAACGAAGGCGTAATGAGTTGTTCATTAAGAAAGAATGTATGGTTTTCTATGGCAATCAAGTGAGTCTATATAATTTAAACAGCAATAAACTCGTTCGTCACAAGTGAGACATTACGTGTACTTACTTTACGATTTCTAAAGGAAAAATACGAAATAATACTAGCAGAGTTTGAGTTAAAAACTTTTGTCCCTTTGCCGATTGAAGGAATGATTTCTTCTATATATATAATCTCTTTTCTTTTAAATGTCTTCGTCTGTTGTTGTAATCTCCCGAGGAATTCGTTTCTTATATTAATTAGCAAAATATGTCAATCGCGTGGACGATTAGCTAGTCTAGAGCGTTTTATCTGTTGAATAAAAATATTCGGGTCATGTGAACCGGCAACTGGCAACAGTGGACCTTGGATCGGTGGCTTCCGAGACAGAGGCTGCTCCCTTCAGCATACCAAGACAGATCACCTCTTTTTTTCCCCTTCTTTCCTCCCTCGGTTTTACGCGCACCTGTCCAGCCAGGATGGACGGTATTCTGATCGCTCTACTCCCTACTTGTGGCTCCGCTTCTCTATCTTTCTTTTCTTCTTTCTTTTTTTTCTTATTTCTTTTTTAATCCGCTATACAGATATGCTTCTAGAAACCGCAAGTGCATCTAACAAAATGCGTCAACGTCGTATTACTCGGATGTTTTCTCTTTTCATCAAGAGTCGACGATTAAAATTAGATAGCAGACTCGTTTCACACGCTCTTATACCTGTTAAACGTAGATTAAAAGAAAATTTTACGTGATATCGACTGATTAAAATTTCTTTAAACAAATAAGATGTACGAAGGAAGTGCAATGATGTGATTCAGATAGATATAACGTTGTTAATGAAAGAAAAGACATATGATTTCAACTCATATCAGAGAAAGAGAGAGGAAGACTGAGAGAGAGAGAGAGAGAAAGAAGGATAGGAAGTCGGATGATAAGTTTTTCACTCGTTGTAAGAGGTCCTTTCGATAATGGAAGAAAGTTAGAAGAGTGATCGTATCGAAAGAGAGTATGAAACGTCGTTGTCATCCTTCTCACCTTCCAGCTTCTCTTTTGACGTTCCCGGGAGAAATCTTTAAACATATTTTCATGTCTCTCGCGAAGTGCGGGGGTTCGAGGACGAAGGAAGAAGAGGAGGGGGAAGTTGCGGCGTCTCTGCCGGATGCAGATAGCGACGTCCGTGTCATACAATATGTGGCCACGTATGGGTGCCTACACAATATCCCCTTGATGGTAAAGGCCATATAAACTGTACGATAGGACGTCGTATTCGCTTATATAATATATTGCTCTACAGATGGTCCCTTCTCGTCTTCGCTTTGGAATCGCGTTCGCTCGTTCGAGTTTCGATCCCAATAGACATCCGAGACTTATCTTAGACCTCTCGATTTTTTCTCCCTAAAGAAGAGCACGTTCTCGTTGATTCCAGGCTGAAAGGCATATTTAGCGTGTCGCAGTTGTATATCGACTGAATACAATCTCGTGGAACCGATGAGTCTCACGGATTTCTTCTTTTTTTTTGTGATGCATCTTTAAAAGGTCATCGATAGAAAATCGATCGGAGATGTTCTCACTCTGAAAGTACGATGATAATTTTACTAATTTCTCTTAATAATATATAATAGAAATGTTCAAGATATAAATTTCGAATAGATAATTTGAGTATGAAAGGAATTTGAATATTTGCCAAGTTGGGGTAAAGTTAATTGATCAAATTTTCGAATATTTGAAATGTCGTAAGAAAAAATAAAGAACAAGAGAAAGGAAGAGAGAGATATTTTTTATTAATAGTAGAGAATATCGATTGAAGCTGGTTCGATAGTATGTAATCTTAAGTAAAGATAGGCGTGAAGAAACGCGATCAGAGGCGATAAGAGCGTATCGATAAATCGAAAGAACGATCGTAAGAGTTGAAAATGGTGCGGATGTTACGTTGCGGAGCGCGTGTCGCCGCAACAATCGCTGCCAATGCTCTGCCTTCTCTGGTCTCGTTACGATCGCAATCACGATCGCGCTGCCCCAACCATTCCCATTTTGCTTCTTTATCTGTTACTCTGACCAATGATAATGGTAGATAGGCGTGGCCTTTTCGAGATTTGTTATTACAATCACATTCTGGGAGTGAGAGCATGAGCGTGATTAGGCGAAACCTGAGTTCTCTACAAATATCGTTTCCATTACTTGTTCGCTGTTGTTTAAAATGATCGTCAAAAAATTATACCAATTAAGGCAAGTTTGTCGAGACCATGATTTATATGATTATTCATTATAAAATAAGAATTATGAAGAAATAGATATTAATTATAAATAAAAGTATTTGCGAAAAGAATGTAACTAGATATATTTTTTAACTTAGTTATATTTTTCTCAATTTCAAAAAATAAAGCACTGTGTTCGTTCAAATAATTATATTGATACTAAAGAATTATTTTTCGTATACGTTAAGGAGAATGTGATTAATTACGATGCATGGATTCAAATATTGTACTAATGAAAAGAAATGAAAAATATCAATATTGATTTGAAATTATTTCAAGCAACAAAATTTGTAATCGGCTTTTCATAGGATAAGAAAATATCTAGTACAGGAGATGTTACTCGATCGATGGTAGGAAGGAAGAGTGTAGACAACACTCGGCCATTAGGACACGTAACATCCTTCGACGAAGGCTGCCTGCGGTTTTGCGATGAAGAGATGGTTGCTTTGCAAGGTAGATGAATACTGCTTGAGCTCTCAAGAATTGCACGTTGCGATATCGTGTTCGACTCGTAACGTATCTACGCTCCATTCTCATTATTATAACTTACTCTCTTTGCATTTCAATGTAATCGCGTTTCGTTTCTTGATTCTCTTTCTCTCTGATTTTTTCAATTTCTTTTTCTTCTTTATTTGATCTTACTCGATTATGTATCACGTCGAAAAGTTTAATAGGCTGATGGATTATGAACTCAAAAAAGCTTTTGACCATACGTGACGTGTGTGTGTGTGTGTGTGTGTGTGTGTGTGTGTGTGTGAGAAAGACAGAGATAGAGGGACAGAGACAGAAAGAAGATGAAGCCGTTATTCAAGAAAGCTTGTTGATAATTGCAAAAGAAATCGCCCTTGGTAAATTTACTTCAGTCGAACATTCTTAAGTTGAAAAGGAAGGAGAGAAGGAAATGTTGATCGATTCAACGCGAAGAAAAGATAAAAATCAAATTCTACACTCCGATTCTTTTAACGTCGAAAGCCTTCAAACAAGCAAATACGTAAATAAAGCAAGTTGATTTCCTTTGCGTAACAGATTTCTGATATTATTTCCAATAATTGCGAGAAAATGATTCGATAGAGAAAATCTTTCAAATCTGAGCTTTGAGATATCTTATATATCTGATCGAAAATTACGAGGTATCGTTAAACATCAACGGACGATATCCACGTGTATTATTGCCAATTATGATTCGATCCAGAGATAAATTTATGTATCTACGTGACAGATGTATCAAGCTTAACGAATGTAGAAAGATGTGACTTGAGATGATTCCGTGCTCCTTGTTGCAAATGTTAATAATACGCGAAGAGAATATCGTTTGAGATTGAAGGACGGAGTAGGGTAAGAGATATGAAGAACAAAGTTAATATCGTTATAGATCTATATAAACGTGAGTATATATTTACTTACATGTATATATAGTACATAAACGAGTTACCAACTCTTTTGAGTTACGCGACTAGTGTATCCGCGAATAGCTAGAGAACGGAATAAAGATCAGACAAATATTAACGACGTGCAATGAATGTGCCTCGTGTCCGGTTACGTGCTAATGTGATTTTACATGCCGAATGGCTTAACAGTAACAACTTTGTAGTATCCCGTTAGGTCGTACCACGTATTACGATCACGGTTTCGATCGTTAAACAAAGTAAAAGAAAGGAGTGCATGCACATAAAGGAGCAGTCGTAACGACCACCGGGATATAATGGTTATAATCTAAAAGTAATAAGAATAATTTTGTTCGATGCGGTTAAAGCGGATGGGAAGCCGTGAAGGGGATGGTTGCGATATCGACGTCAGAGATATTGAGAAACTATGATGAGCATCAAGAACACAAAATCGTATTCTGAATTAATACATATACATATACACACACGTCTTTAGTTTCCATAGCATATAATATTAATATTTAGTAATTATGACTTTTAGTTCTATTTTATAATGAATTAAATATATAAATACTAAATATATAAATAATTGTATAATGGAACATTTGTAAATAGTATGCGTATCTGAAGTAATTGGTAAATTTCAAATAATAAAGATTTTATTCAATAAAAAAGGTTCGATTACATTTGTGCATCCTATCAATGATAAAAAAATTATTACATTATAAAACAAAAAAATTATAATAAACAAATATTTATATAATGAATTATGATTTTTATAAATCACAACAAATAATTTTTTGGATATTTATTTATTTATTTTTTTCAAGAGGGACATTTTCAAGTCGAGTGGAAAACTTGAATCTCGAAGATCAATTGTTCGAACGGTCGGCCTTCGCGTATAGTAACAGATATTTATATACATATACATACATAAGTTCATACGTATATACACATACGATATTTCTGGCATTTACGATGAGATCCGGGAATGACGAAAGCCTGTGCGCACGAGTTTTTGTCAATATGCGTGGCGAAGCAGGTATAGAAAAGAACAAAAACCACGATGGGAAGTCGTTAGACGGAACTCTTGCTCCTTGAAAATATAAAATGTTAGGCGATTAATTGCTCTTCTAGCAATTGAGATCTCTACGAAAGCTAGTTTCTGTAACGAATGAAGTTCAAAATAAACCAATAAAAAAAAGAGAAAACTGTACCTACAGTTTTTATGCTGCTTTTAAGAAAATAAAAGGAAAGAAAGAAAGAAAGCAAAAAAATATGAAATGAGAAAAAATAAGGAAAACAAATGTATGAATGAAAAAGAATGATTCTATCAGTCTTTCCAAAATCTCAATGATCAATCGAAATTTCTGATCTCTTGTGTTCCTCATGTCTTTCGAGCTTTTATATCACAAGCTGAAGCACCGAAGATGTCGAAAGAAATTTCCGTAGACGGTTCTGAACGTATTACTTCGTTTTCTACTCCTTTTCTTTCTCACTCTCTCTCTCTCTCTCTTTCTCGTTTGTTTTTTCTTTTCTCCAACCACTCATCCAGCCCTTCTTCCTCTTCGAGTCAAGATTCCGCTCTGCTCGCGCTCGTTTGGTCCAGCCCAGCATCAGGTCAATGCCCTAGTGACCAACGCACCTTGTTCCTCTGGCTCGTCCGTTCATAAGCCGTACGTGTGATCGCCTTCGTCCGCTCACGTACATAAGTGTGCGATGTATAGATAGTATGGTTTCTCTCTCTCTTTCTCTCTCTCTCTCTCTCTCTCTTTGTGTGTGTATATGTGTATGTGCGTGTGTGTGTGTGTGTGTGTGTGTGTGTGCGTGTGCGTGTGTGTGCCTATGCATACGTGTATGTGTACGTGTACGATGAGTCGATCCTGCGTGAAGTTTCTTGGAGAGTACACGAACGTTTTGCTCTTCTGATATTTCTTGATGAGTGTGCGCACTCACGAGCACACTCGCACGCACCTATCTTCGTAAAAAGAGAGACACGCACGTTCACAAGCGCGTGCTCGATCTAGGGCAACGAAGCCCGCGTTGGAGAGTACGACTTTTTATCATCCACTTAAGCTAGCTGAGATCGAGCGAGATCCTTAGAGAAGAAGGAAAAAAAGAGGAAAACGCCCCATCGAGACGTTGGGAAAAACTTAACTCTGACAAGTACGAAACGCGTATCCGTCAAATTGAAATCGTGACACTTTGAGATCGGAGATATACGGAAAAAAGAAACCATTTTTCTTTTTGATTATTTGGATAAATATTCTTTAATCACGTAGATAAAAAGATATAAGCGGTGCAATAGTTATACTGAAGTAATAAGTAATGAGTTATCATTTAAAGAAAATTTGGTTTTTTATTATTTGAACATAATTACTAAAGAATCAACTCGTATGTTGATTAGTAACAAATTAAGTGACTCCGTCTATATACTCGTAGTTTTATCAAGAACTTATCTCGATTCAAACTGTCGCTAAAATTTCAAAAGCGGATACTACGAGTAGCACGTAGACTGTTGTATGCGTACTTCTCTCTCTTTCTCTCTTTATCTCTATCTTTCTGTCTATGTACTATAATAAATATGTGTAAGATCTCAAACTAGTGCACTTGTCTTCCGTTTGGATGCAACGAGAGATGCAAGGAGCGTCCGTATTATACGACGCGACTTGTTCCTTTTGTCAGCAAGGGGATCCCAATAGGAACAGGATCGTGATCGAGAAACTCATATTCGCGAGGAAAGAAAAGGAAAAGAATAATAAAAAGAGAGAAAGAACATATCTCGATCGTATTGAATACAGGCACTCGTAAAACGAATGTATAAGGAATTATCTTAGATTCGCTTTAGCTATGAAAAGAAAAGCGATCCGCGCAAACGTAATCGCGAAACCGCAAGATCACTCTCGGAAAAAGGCAATGGCGTAGATACTATATCGTTATCGAAGCTACGTATGCGGGGGCGTTTCTTAAGTTTAACGAGACCGACGATCCGTCTCTTAATGCACTGGCGACGGCTACAATTTTATTCAAATATTTTTATGTAACGTACAATTATTATCACATATATCTATGTAATATATAAATATTGAGTGTATCTGTATTTTATATATATATATATATATATATATATATATATATACTTTACATAATTTATATTATATATAAGTATGTTTAATGTATACTATTAATTAAAAGTTATTAATAAAATGTGTACGTGATTAAAAATGATATTTATCGTTTCCAATTACCTATAAATAGATCATTAATAAATCAATAAAATAATTATTAAAAATGATTTAATGAATGTTGAATTTCCTATGAATTCAATATGGCTGTAACAATCAAGTAATGATTGACGACGAATGTTGATCGCAAACCATGACCGTTTTGGATGAGTTCTGATACGATTACTGATTATTTATTTTTTTACGTCAATGATAATTCTCTCTTTTCTCAATTTACAATTTTGAACGAAAGAAGAGAGGAGTGAAAGAAAGAGGCAAGGTGAAAAGAATGGAAAAGACAGTCGCGTAAAATTGTCGAGGTTAATGATAATATAAACGTTAAAAAAGAATTCATATGAACGAATTTTAAAAATTCGTAGTAGATAATCGATCCAAGATTTTTCCTTTCAAAGATGACACCGTCACAATATTAAAAATTATTATTAAGAAGAAGAAAGAGAGGGAATTGATTTTGAGATATTCGTAAAACAAATTTGCGAAAAGGGTCGAAGATGTCTACGCCATTGCAAAAAGGAACTAGACACAGGGTGGTCGAAGATTCCTCGTACATCAGACGATTCCGAGCGTTGCTCCGGCACGTAGATAATCTGCAGGTTTTACCGTGCATTATACTACAACGTCGAAGGCGTCTCCTCCTCCTCATTCTCTTCTTCCTCCTTTCATGCAGCCAATGACACAGGACACGAGGGGGACGCGAATTACGTGCCGTTTCGTGTCCATGCGAATCCCTTTCCATTCAAGCTTTTAATTTCAACGGTATGCCGCTTCTTTTATTCCTTCTTTTTTTTTCAATTAGATTTGATTTTTTTTTAATCAAAAGAATATACGATATATTTGTCATTTATCGCAGAACATATTTGTTTGTTAGATCAATTTTAATATTTTAATTTAATATTTTAATTTCCTTGCTTTCTTATCGTTTATCTCTTGTTTTAATTTCACTTTAATTCGTATTATTTCACATGATCAATGGTATAAAGTAATTTCTATTTCTCCATTCTGTCATCGATTAATCGATTAAATTGAAAAACGTTTCATTCGTTCCAAAGATTCGCTTTTTTAAACGAGACGCTCACGATTCTAAACTTAGATTATAAATGTTTTCCTCGTAGCCTCGTCCAAATCGTTATTCCATCCAAGTTGATTGTGAAACTACTTTGTTGCTATTCCCGATTGCACGGTGTTTCTCGACGAAGTTTACATTCGCATTTGTACGGCTATTATATGTGAGAGATCTCTTTCAATGAACTTTTATCTCTCACTCTTTCTCTCTGTGTATAACTCGCTTTGCTAATAACGCAGTAGTCATTGAAATCGGATGTAGTATAGAGAATCGCGCGAGCGGATATGATTAATGCATGAGAGACATTTTTGAAGAGTGGAGTGAATTAGTAGACATGCTATACTTTCTAGTCGACTGACAATATGAAATATTTGATTATACTCGTTCCTTTTTGAGATCATTGATCGAAGACAGAGGTGACACATAAAGGAGAATTCGTAAGAGAATTTCGATACACGCGAACGACGTATAGCTAATTTATTTATCTATTCCCTATTCCGATCCTGTCGACTGTCCAATTTTTATTTCATTTATAGTTTATTTGGGATCTTGTTGAAAAAAACATTTTATAATCGACGATGAACAAGAATTCTAATCGTTCGATCGACAAGAATTCTTCCAAGAATCTTCGAAGAATCGTTCCATCACGATGTCCGATATATAATTATTATCGAAATGATCAAATAATAATGATAATGCTATGATAAACAATTATAAATGAAGCTTCCAAGATTCTCATTGCACATATATCGCAGTCTCCACGTAGAGATTAATGTATGTAAGTACTAAAGCATGCGTTGAGTCCCGAACGCTTTTCACTGCGTAACGTCCATCGTATCCACGATGTCGGGCATAATTACTTGGCAAGATTTAATCGATGTGCTTCGAGCTAATGAAAAATTTTTCAGTGCGTGTGCCGCTATCGATAAGAAGATACTATCTTTATAACAGTAAAAAATATTTTTGATCTCTTTATTCTTCGTTAGATATTGAAAAAAAACGGAGGTGGTTTAAAAATGTATGCAGATATTGTAAATATAATAAATATAATGATATAATGTAATAACATATAATGTGATAGTAATTTATAATACTACTACTAATAATAATAATAAAAATAATGAAAAACCCGTAGGGAAGAAAGGAACCCAGAAAAATAACCGGAGAAATTCTTTATTGTAATAATGATGATGATGATGATAATGATAATGATGATAATAATAAGTAGAATACACCAACAGAAGTGATTATATTGAAAAAATAATATCTACATATCGTCCTCATAAACAAACACAAACTCGTAATCATCATACAGTCATATTACAAATACACACCATGTTATAGAAAATATACTGACAATCCTATAGTAACAGACAAAACGAACACAATACCAACAGTTTAGATATCATATTAATATACAAAATAAATAAGACTCATTGACATAGCCATATCCAACGACTACAACATCAAGAGCAAATACTTTGAAAAAATGAAGAAATGCACACGCTAGCTCAGAAAATCAGAAAAATATGAAAATAGGACAAAGTTATAATAGTACCACTCGTTATATCAACCACAGGAATAATAACACAAACATTCATCTAGAACCTACAGCTACCTGATACATTTATTCATAAATACAAAAAACAGTAATATTAAATACAACAGTAATAGTTAGAACATTCCTGCAATAATTACATTTATATGAACTTAGATTGTACGATCAAAGAGGAAAAAGCCTCTGTGCGAAATATACATATATAATATGAATAAAAAAAATACCAATAATAATATACAACAGTTTGAACAGTTTCGGTTAAATTCAGACATACGGATCTATTCAAAAAATCTATATTCTAAAAACATGTAGCATAGATAGTACATTTGTTTAAACAAAATTAATATTCTCCTTTCAAATTGATAAGAAAGACTCGTTTAGAAAAAAGGAAAATCATCCAAGGTGAAAGTAGATCGATGAAGATAATAATAATAATAATAATAATAATAATAATAATAATAATAATAAAGTTATTGCATGTAAATCGAAAACAAAGGAATATAAAATATTAAACAATGAAATCCTTTAGAATTTAAACCAACAAGAAACATATAAATATAGGGGCATTCAAGAAAACAAGAATAGAACACAGAAACAAAAATTAAAAAATTAAAAAAGAGCAAGATAAACCTCCATACTTAAAAACAAAATAAAACATATGTAACATATTCAAAGCTAATAATATTTTTGCAATAACAATTTTAACATATTCTTTCAGCATAGTAAAATGAACGAATACAAATCTGGAAGAAATAAATAGAATCAATAGATTTCAATTAACAAAAAATAGGTTATTCCCAATTTGCGTACTGAAAGAATAATAATAAGCAAAAAAGAAGGAGGAAAAAGATTAATAAACATTAAAGATTTATATATAGGACAAATAGATATGCTACTCAAAAGAGCGTACACTGCACAAAGCAATAGTAGGTAAAAGATACACACCACTTAACCTATCGTAACTACAAGTTCTACGAAAAATAAAAAACATAAATTAACGAAAGAAATTAGCACGGTCAAAAAAATTGATATATGAAAGATATTATAAAAACGTTAACGATGATAATATCAGTAAAAGTCTAACATAAAAATATTCGCAAAACGGTTATTCGCAAAAAAGGAATTGGCAATAGCTTTACGGGACTAAGTAATTGCCATAAAAACTACAGAAAATATATAATGAAAAATATAACTATAAAAGATGATACATTTAAGCAATGTCATCAAACAAAAAATAATAGTCTGTACCTACTAACAGAATATAAACTAATAATAGAACGGGTTATAAAAGTAATATAGAAGAGGGGAAATAATTGACCAAGCAATAACACAAAAATATAATTTCAATCCAAACGATACATTATACTAAATATATAAATTACAGACAATAATCGGAAACAAAAATTACAAATTATACTAGGATAAAACCATATATACGGACAAAACGATATCACATTACTGATTACAATACACAAGATAAAAAGGAAACAGTCACTTACTCTTAAAGATATATCAATATCAAGAGATATAAATATATTAAGAAAATACAGAAAAAAGTAGAAAAATATGATCAACTAACAATAGAAGTGCAGAGAATATGACAATAAAAATATCACATATCGTCTAACTCAGTTTGGTTTGAACACAACATTACGTCAGAATTCAAACGGCAACCATTTTAAAAACATGTGAAATAGTACGGAAATTCTTAAATTAAGGATATGCATGCAATAGTAACATCGGAATAGATCCGACAATAATCCGTTTATTAAGATTATCCCATCTGATGAAACGTTGGGCAAACATACTTATACGAACAAAAAAAAAGAAATAATAATAATAATAATTAGTCATAATAATTAATAATAATAATAATAATAATAATAATAATAATAATAATAATAATAATAATAATAATAATAATAATAATAATAATAATAATAATAATAATAATAATAATAATAATAAAGTGTAATATATAACAAAGAAGGTGAATGATTAATCTTTGATACGAATAGTTTTGTTTTAATAAAACGAATAAAATTAAATTTATTTGATACGTATTAACAAATATATAGGCTTATAATAAAGCTATCATCTTGTGTTTGAAAGTTAAACGTTGTGTTGCTTCGACATAAATTTTGGACGAACATTGACGGCTAAGGATAAGATGTTAGATCGACACGCAGAATTATTCTTATTGGCTTCGTCTTTTCTCTTACACGATGTACCATGAATTGCCTCATTAAGTGTATCTATTTACGCAAAAGTATAGAGAAGAACTAGCATTTTTCTCGATGAAATGTCGAAAAAGATTTTAACAAAACTCTTGATGTTTTACTTTATTTAATATGTAAACCTTCGCAGTTGTTCTAAGGAATCGTAAGAACCGTAAAAGCAAAGAGGAATATATAAATTAATTTTCATACCCTTTTTCTTTTAATTTATTTGTAATAGAAATGATACTGATAAAATGTAATTCAGTTTTGTTATTTCGAAGTCGATGAAATAAATAAAGAAAAAATAAACTATTATGTCACCAGAGTGAATTAATGTTTATGCTTATAATTAATTAATTTTCAAATGAATAATGAATTTAATATCCAAATGTCGCAGGATACTAAAACCATCTGTTGATTAAATTGAACTCAAAATCTCTTGTTATCCTCGTTGCTGATTCAGTACTCCGTTCGAGATATAGAGATCTTTCTTACCGACTATATTACCGACATTTGCTTTTTATCGGATGGGTTTACGCAGCTGAAATTATAGATCCCTGCATTTACCTCTTGAAACATTATCTGTATTATCTGAGGAGTAAGATTTATAACTTTAAATAAAATGCGTGTTTAAATTCCATGTTAAGCAAAGATTATTTTCTAGATATTTAATATCTAATACTTCAACGCTATATTGATTAAATTTCTTAATTCTTCTCCGTAGCCATTTTACAACGTTACTCGAAACCTATAAGAGGACATCAATTTTGGAAGGAAAGCCGGTCGTACCTGACGAGTGTAAACCGGTTCTACAACAGCTACTTTAAATACGATTAAAAATTACCATGCGTAAGGATGCTTCAATATTATAGCGATATCACGGTGACGATCAAGAAAATTTGATATTTTAGGTTTGTAATTTATCGAAGAAAAAGGAAACAGATAAAATTAAAAGTGCTTTGATAATACATCTAATCTAAGAATGATAAAACAGCAAGATTTCATCATATATACGTATCACAATAGGTCATATATTAAAAAAAGTTTTCTGTCCTTCAAGAAAACACCGATTTGTATCTAACGTCATCGACACACGTATTAGATACTATCAAGGTTACTGGATACGATATTACCTCACGCCGATTCACAGAAGTTGTAGGCCATGAAGTCGCAATAACCTATAATTTGTAGTTATTAAGCTAAATGAACGAGCGTTCGATTCTGTGAATGGCCTGTTATAAGACTTTTGTTAATGATTGTTATATAGCGTTCTTTCGAAACGATTTAATGCGTTGCTTGAGAGAGAGAGAGAGAGAGAGAGAGAGAGAGAGAGAGAGAGAGAGAGAGAGAGAGAAAGAGAGAGAGAGAGAGTCAGTGGGTTATTCCAGGCTCAACTATAATTACTGCCATTTCGTGATACTTTGTTTAAAAAAGTTTACATGATAAAAGAAAAATCTCTCAGCTGTCAAACGAATGGTTTACATAAAAGAACTTTTACGTTGAGCGATTCTTCTCGAAGAAAATAACATAATTCCCATGTCAAAAATGATTTTCGTCAGATTTTTCGAATTTGTGAAAGCTCGTAGGATCTATTTTTTGAGATAGATCTCGAAAAGAAAGACGAAGGAAACATTAAGTAAGGCAAGTGAAATTTCCTTCTCCAAGGAAATTAAGATGTGTGACAAAGACGTAAAGGTTTTCCGTTTCTCACGTAGGAAGGCAGAGAATTCCACGAGAGAAGAAGAGTGATCATTAATCCGTCAGTATAGTGAAGGCGGAGGCGACGGTACGCTTGGATGATCACGCGAGTAAAACAGGACGAATATAAGAGAGAAGCACCTTGTGATTAACGAAGATTCCGAAATATATTTGGTTTATAGATAATTTTCTAGTCATTTCATCACTCGTTATAGGATTGTAATTCAACAACGTAAAGAAAAATCCAGATATTACTCACAGTGTAACATATGTATATATATCTATAAATTATTTTGAATTCAGACAATTGGAATTAAGATATATATATTATCTATATATATCTATAATAAATATGAAATACGTATGTACTTCGTTCCGTGTGGATTTATTCAAGGTGAATAATTGATATTAAATGATTAATGTATAATGTTAACATGTAACTTTTCGAAGAAAAAAGATAATCAAATGCCCAAATGACGAAGTAAATTATTCGAGATTTCCGAAAAAGTGGAATATCAAGGAATTCATTACATGATTGTAAACAATTCAATAAAAATCGATAACACACGCTTATTTATAGACTTTATTAATGATTTATCCAAACCAAATGCAGCTTAGATCGAAATAATTTGAATAAAAATAATTCTACTTGACGACTGAACTATGCCTATATATGTATGTCTTTTTAAAGCAAACTATCCGTCTTAAGATCGTTCGCGAGACGGAAAAGGGCGTGTAAGAGTCGAGAAATCGACTCGAACTTGCTCTTGAGCCAGTCACGAAAGAAGGATCGACTCGAAGGATAGGCACGATCGGACCTCTTGCAGGAGTGGAACGCATAAACGCTGTTAATGAGACGGTTCGTAAGTCTTGCCCTGGTAACTTGGTAACGCGAGAGAGGTTGAGAACCCTAAGGTGGCTCGTGCTCGATGATGACCTCTGACCATGAATACCGAATAGTGAGACGAGGCCATGCTTGGGCACGCGAGGCCCAAGACGTTGCCGCAAGGCACGCGCAGGATCCACTCCTCCTCCTCCTCCTCCTCCTCCTCCTCCTCCTCCTCCTCCTCCTCTTCCTCCACCTTTTTCTTCTCCTCCTCCTTCTACTCCACCTTCTTCTTCTCTTTCTCTTCCATCTTCTTTCTCTCCTCTTCGTCTTGTCTCATCGTTCTGACATTCGCTCCTTCTCTCTTCTCCGTTTTTTGATACTTGTTTCTCTCTCTCTTTCTCTCTCTCTCTCTCTCTCTCTCTCTCTCTCTCTCTTTCTCTCTTTGTCCACGTATTTCTACGCGATTGGCCAGTGTGTCATGGCGCGCAGCACTCTATATGCAGAGACCCGACGCTAAATGGAAACCCGGGAGAATCCTAGTATGCAATCGGTTCTCGTTTTCCTTTTCGTGCCGATGCACAAAACGATCTAGTCTAACGAGAACATTTGTTATTACGAGTTTAATTTTTTCTTTTGTCTAATTTAATTATAAAAATCTGATTTTTAATAAATTTTGATGTAGAACTTTGTGAATCAAAAAGTCATTGTACAAGTATAGATTTTAAAATAAATAATATTTTTAATTATGAATTTATCAAACGATTTAATTATAATGGAATAAGAAGACAATAGTAATTTAAATGAAACAAGTTCGAACTTGATGATTTTTCAAATTTCTCGAACATAAACTATTAGATATAGAGATGAGGATCGCGTAAGTCTCGTCGAGTATCAAGGTGAAGGATATATGTATGCCGTGGCTGGTATCCGCCGGCTAAAGTTTCGAAGGGGCGGTGTGAAAGGCGTAGCCCGCTAATTATAATTATACTACGGCGGTATTAGCCAGCGTGAAACGCTACGTAAATTCTAGCGAAATACTCGCCGCCCCTGCGGCTCTTTCGGGGGATGACTCTCTCTCTTTCGCTCTCTCTTTCTCTCTCTCTCTCTCTCTCTCTGCTTCTCTCTGTTTCTCTGTCTCTCTTGCTTTTTCTTTTTTTTTACATATCTTCCATATGTCTTTTGTGCGCGCGAGTAAGCGAGCTTTGTTTTGCGGTTCACGCCCGAAGAAGGACAATTTCAAGCCATGTTGTTATAAGACTGTTTAGAAGAGATAACGGATTAGTTGTTTACAGCTAGCCAACTTCTTCTCTGCGCGTAAATATTTGTTGAACTTCTGCTGAGCTTTTTTATTTTTTTTATTCCTTTTTTCTGCTTCAATTGTTAAGCTCGCTGCTTTTCAAAAGAATTTTCGAACGAAATGTTAAACTGAGTTCGACTCAATAATATTTACTTTATAATTATTTTCATTCGTTTAAATCCATATGATTCAGTCGATATTACTCGCAATTTAAATTGATTGTTTCCGTTTTATCTAACTCGAAACAATCTTAATGAATGTCACTGACTCAAGTATTTGACTCATTCTCGTTTGGAACTTTTCGCAAAAGCTTACTATCATATTTTTCTTTCTCTCTCTCTCTCTCTCTCTCTCTCTCTCTCTCTCTCTCTCTCTCTTTCTCTTTCTGTTTTTCTGTTTCTCTCTGTTATGTTATTGGAATAACTACATCGCGTATTAGTGATACTTTTATCATAGATTACGGTGTTCGAATCGGTAATATCGGACGGACGATCGCGATATGCAACAGGTATGCTATCCATTATCTGATAACAGTAATTACATCTACGTGTCACTCTGAAACATATAAAAGCCCTCTGGCAGATCGTACATATGCGTAGATATGTACATATGTACATATTACTATAGACGGATATACAGATCGAGCGAATGAGGAAGAGAGAGAGAGAGAGAGAGAGAGAGAGAGAGAGAGAGAGAGAGAGAGAGAGAGAGAAAGGATAAACGAGAGACGAATAATATAGAAGACCACGAAAGCAACGTTGGTATTTATCACGAGTGACTTAAGAGGGCAGACTTTCGTATTGGACTTCTCTCTTGGCTGGTTTCCTTCTAGTGCACTAATAACATAGTGGTGAGCTGATAATTAATAATGAAACTTGGTAGAAAAGAGAGAGAGAGACAGAGAGAGAGATAGAAAGAGAGAGAGAGAGAAAGAGGCAGAGAGAGAGATAGAAAAAGAGAGAGAGAGAGAGAGATAGAAAAAGAGAGAGAGAAAGAGAGAGAGAGAGAGAGAGAGAGAGAGAGAGATAACGTAGTCTACTTGTCCCAAGATTCATCGATAGTGGAGAATCACGTAAAAAGAGGGAGAGAGAGAAAGAGAGTGGGTGGATCTCTTTACTTCGTATAATTGTAAGGTACAGACTAGCCAGAGCGCTACGTGCGATTCGCTCGAATTCTCGACTCGAATGGTGGCTCGATTCAAGATCCTTTTCCTGGTTGGAAAAACTGCGGGAATATTTTATCCTGTCGTTTATTATCCGAGCCCCAGATGAAAAATGTTTATCGCAGGGAAAATGGAATACGTATTGCATCGAATCATCGATGAGCATGAAAGAGAGAGAGAAAGAGAGAGAGAGAAGAAAGATGAAATATGGAGTTTAATTAAAACCACACATAAAGGTCGAGCGTGGTAGAAAAAATTGACTACAGAAACATTATATGGTCTTTTCTCTTGAGAATTTCTAAATATTGCTTTTAATCTGTGTTGCGTGGGATCTATGATTTTCTTAGGTTAGAAAATAGAGTATAAAATCGAAATGAGAAATGTGTGCGAGTTGGAAGAGAGAGAGAGAGAGAGAGAGAGAGAGAGAGAGAGAGAGAGAGAGAGAGAGAGAGAGGAAGAAAAAGGGAAAGAAGAAAAACATTTTAGGTTTTGTTTATACAAAGCAACCGAGAGAAACAAGAGCGAGTTCGACATTTTTATTTGGAAATACGTGTTCGTTTTCGTAGTTGGCATTGATATCGGTTCTCTATCGTTCTTTGCCGCTCGTAATAAGTGGCTTATATACGGGGGGTATATTGCTTGGCCCCCTCGCTGGGTGAGTGAAACTAATATAATAACGATCATTTGTATCAGGAGTCATATGGAGTATCGGCGAGCTTGTGCTCGATTGCGATTCATCTTCTAAATGCAATGAGCGCGTTGCACCTATCGTAACATTCGATACGTAAGGTGTAATCTCGAAAATCTTTTTACAATATACTCGGTGAATTTTACAGTTATTAACATCTTTTATAGAATTATAAGATAATTTCTTTCTTTTCTGATTGGCGACCTTAACGCGTTCATTACCGTATTAATATCGAATCAATCGATACATTTATTGTCTTCATAAGAATTTTGTAAATAATTCGAGAAAGATATAAAGAGTATAATTTTTAAAAAATTTATCACGACGATGAACATGTTAATCGACTTGTAATTTCCATATCATTCTCTTTCAGGACATAAAGCAATTTTGTTGTCGAAAGGAGAATAAGAAACGGAGAATTAAACTTCAGTCGTTTCTTTTTTCATGTCTCCATTGGCTTCCCTTTTTTAAAAGAAAAAATAAGGAAAAGAAAAGTAAAAGAAAATCATTTAGGTGACCTTCTTTCTCTCTTGCTCGCGATTTTGCCTTTTTTATACTTTTTTCCTTCCCCCTTTTCCTTTTGCGTTTCGCCATGCAACTTTTTTGCCTCCACCCACGTACTGTGACTTTACTGAAGAGAAAGACGAGTCTCAATACAAATAAGATAATCTCCATTATAAACTTGGGGTAGGGTAAGTAAACGATGAGGAGTTATTTACTTGCCTTGGAAAGAGGGATGGAAGATGAGAGAGAAAGAGAGAGAAAGAGAGAGAGATGAGGGATGGCGAAGAAGGAGAAAAGGGAACAAAGTAATAACAACGGAATAAGAATAAGAAGGAAGGCTTGAAATTCGCTAAGGTACCTAGAAGAAGTTTTAAGTCGACTGACGCAAGATCCACGGTAACCATCATCCTTGAATCTTTCTTTGCGCACAGGGATTATTATCCCCGAGCAAATGGCTTCTTCCAACATGCTTTTCCCGTTCTTCTCTTATTCAGCTTCAGAGAAAGCGCGACTGCTTGTGATCAACTATTAAAGATTTGACACTGTCTCGAGAATCATCGAGACGATCTACCTTTTTAGTTTGAAATGTCGATATAATCGGCGTCTTTGTTACATTTATTATTTGTTTCTTTTTTTTTCTTTCCAGAGAGGTCACTTTTTTCGTAGGTAATATTTATGATCTTAGCTACTTTGCTTTTATTTTATTTATTCTTTTTTCTCGTTACAAGTAACGAAAATAGAAAATAATTTTCTTTTGAAAGAACGACACTCTTTCTCTTTACAATTTCCATGTATTTTAATTAAGATAATTACAAATATTTGATATGAGAGTCGAACTAAATTTAAAGCGAGGCAAAAGGCGAAGAATAAATTACGACGATAACACGATGATTATATTGTAGTACAGAATCCGGTTTAAGTGTCGAACGCGAGCTCTCGAATGCATAGCTGGACGCGATGGGTGGTCTAACGTGGTAAAGGTCAGCCAACGTCATTATCTTCACTGCCAATCACATTAATTATTCCTTTAAGAAGCATTCGTCGATAAGGGAAAAAAATACGGCGGAGATAAATATATATATAAATGAAAGTCGATGTTTATAATACTTCAAAATAAACAGCAACATTTTGTGTATATTCCGCGCCATGAAAATGATCAGCAATGTTGGGAAAGGTCAGAAGAGATACCATAAGGCGAGATCGATTCTAGTGAGATGGCAAGAAAGCGAGACGTAACTAACTAAACAAGTCGATTTACGTAAGTCGATCTCTCGAACTCACCCAAGACGCGCCGCAGTCGCCAGCTCCAAGTGTCTGAAAGGCCGGCATGCACCTGAATGTCATTTTGAACTCTACCGCCGAAATATTATCCAAAGGTCGAGCACCGTTCTTCGGTCACAACTTACCTAGAACAAAGCCAAATACTTAGTTAGCAATCGAATGGAATTTTGCTAGTATAGAAGAATATTTGGAACAATTCCTCATTCAAATATTCGAAGTTTGAGATCAAACAAGATGGTAGTTAACGTCGTCATTGGTAGACATTTCGTACTATCATAATTCTACATAATGAGAATTTAGCAAAATTTACTGGTATTTTTAACTTCTTCTCTTTTCCTATTCCCACCAATTCCTAAGTTATCCGTCTGCATTTCATATACTCTTAAAGTTTCTATTCCTCTTAATACAGAAATTCTTTTTGAGAGAAATTTTACTTCCGGTTCTTTGTAACCTTTACTATTAAATAAAATTTGTACTAATGTAATGTTATTTAACCATAATGCCCGAAAAGCCGACGATTTTTTCTATCCCTAGTGGTAGTTAGACCCTGTTGAGAGGAACCATCACAATAGAATGCTAATTTCAAAATGATTATTGACGTAGTCTTTCTAAAATGCGTTTGGATGCATTTTGACATTTTATTAAAAAATGATTTGCCATCACCGAGCAATAAGGAACGCTCTGGCAATTACTCGAAAAAGATTCCGAGCTAGAATCCTACAGTGGAAAGATCAACGATCGAATTTTTAGAGAATCGTGAAGTCGTTTTGATCGTAAGCCCAGGATCGCTGCGGGTGTTCCTCAATTTCCTCTACATTTTTTTATGCGATTTCTTTCGCTTTTCACTTCTCCATGTTTTTAATATAATTTATATAGAATATGTATATGATGTTTCACTGATAAAAATGTAAAGATACTGATAAAACAAAAGATAACAAGTTTTAACGACCTTTGATGGATCGACTTTATCGATCTTATTTTTTCCTAAGTGAATTATAATTGATCAATCGTTCGATTTCAATGATCCAGTTGCACGTGGAGCAAAGATTTTTAAAATAAAATTCATGTCATTCTGAAATTTTTTCTAAGCGATTTGTATTCTATATATCTTGAAATTACGATCTAATATTACGTATTTAGAAAGGTAGAGGGAAAATCAGACTCCCAAAAGATTCGAATATCCACAGGGATCGGATGAATAGATGCACGTTATCTCTAAATGTTCCAAGTCCCGCCAAATTTGTATAGCATCGTACAGATTCTTTGCGATACTTATACGCGTTTTCAGAACTAATAACACGAAATTGGAAATGCCGTGTACGGTGTTATTGAGGAGACGGCGTGGATTATACATATAAAGGACGCTTCGGTCCAAAGCGATTATATTTGAAGATATCAGTAGATTCGATTATATAGTTCAGTACTTGTTAAGAGAAAGTGAGACAGAGACAGAGGGAGAAATAGAGGGGGAGAGAGAGAGAAAGAGACAGGGGTCACAAAACGCGCGAACGCACGTGTCGTTTGAGAGTCGTATAGTAGTAAATTAAGATTAGTTCTTTTCATTCAGTTATATTCTTCTAATTGTGATCATATTACTTCTTATCTGACATCAATGACGATTTCGAAGATTTTATACACTTTGAGACTGACGAATTACTGCAAGAATGTGAACTGACATCCTTTTTATATTAATATTAACAGTCGATTAACGATTAGAAATTTCTTCTTCTATAATTTTTTTTCGTCAACTAAGAGAATAATTTAAAAAATAAAAGATCACCTTTAACGGACATTTTCAAAGTCGTAAAGTTAATTTAGAAATGCAACGTCACTCTTTCGCAATCTCTTCTTTTTCTTTCACAATCTGGTCCATTCTGTGTCTAATCTACTCCATCTAAGATTCCGTGGAGTCAGCTTCATGCAGCACGAAATCGTCCTAGAAACTGTGAGCAGTTGTTCGATACTCGCAACTCCAAAATCTTTGATCCTTTTCACGATGCGAATCTTAAGAATGGCAAGTAAGATAAAGACTGGATCAATTTGGCGAAATCATAGATCGCCTCGATAATAATTTCTACCTTCCGATCTATTCGTCTCTCGTCTGATCAGAATGAGAGAGAAAGAGAGAGAGAGAGAGAGAGAGAGAGAGAGAGAGAGAGAGAGAGAAAGGGATCATTCGTTCCACGATGGAATCTGAAAAATTTTTAACGGAGACCGTTGCATAAGCGTCCTCACTCCTTTACCCTCTTTCACCGCGTCTGGAAGCGATTATTAGGCTGAACGGAGCGCATTCTTCCGACCGACGAATAAAACAACGGAGGATGGGTTCGGGATATGATGGAGAGGGAAAGGTAGAATAAGAAGGTGAAGAAGATGATGGTGAAAAAGAAGGAGAAAGAGAAACAAAAGAGACGAGAACAGAGAAAACAGAAAGAGAAGTGAGAAGAGGAGAAAGATCACGCACTTAGATTCTCTTTTTTTCTCTCTCTCTCTTTCTCTGTATCTATCTATCTACCTATCTATCTATCTATCTATCTATCTATCTCAGGTATAGGAGGAAGAAAAAAAGAAAGAATAAAAAGAAGAAGAAGAAGAAACAAAAAGGACGAGGACGAAAAAACAGGACGAGAAGCCAGAAAATAAAAAAGATCTTTTTCTCACTTTCTCTTCCTCCCTCTCTCTCTCTCTCTCTCTCTCTCTCTCTTTCTCATGCTTCGTTCTGACGTGTTCCATGCTGGCGGGGCGGAAAACGCAGAAACGTTGCTGCAGAAATGAATAATGAATCTGAACGCGGCCATGCCAGGTAACCGGTTGAATATTCATAATGCGCTTCTATGCGCGGATGCTACACGGCGATATTCGGCTGTTGAGAATTCTGGTATGCCCAGCAGTTTGTGCGCGCAGGCGCACGAACTCGCATGTGTGTGGGCGCACGCGCTCGTGCACGCGTCTTTCGTACTGTGTCGTGCTATGCGCGTTGTTGGAACGTGGACCGAGTCGAGAACGGCTTAGCATACATGTTGGGTCCAAAAGAGATCGACTAGTCGAGAAGACCACTAGCTACCTGCTTGTGAATCGTTCGAGAAACGTAACAAGTGTGCTTCTACAAATTCGTATCGTTCTTCTCTCTCTCTCTCTCTCTCTCTCTCTCTCTCTCTCTCTCTCTCTCTCTCTCTCTCTCTTTCTCTCTTTCTTTCTCCCTTTTCTGTAAAATATGACTCTTGTCTTCTTCTATTCTTTTTTCCCTTTTATCTTATTTTTAAAAAAAACTTTTTCTACATCCGGTTTTTTATCGGTAATTAATAATATTGTCACAATGTCTATATCTATTAATTTTTTAGTAAATTATATTTAATTGTAATTCATATTTAATAAACTCAATCGATTAGATATAAACTTTTAAAACTATGTTCCTTCAAGTGGAAAATATCTTTAATTTCTTTATTTGACGAAAAATAATCATGCACAGTATCATTATTTTCGAATGGAAAACTTGTTTTTATCTGTATCTGCAATCTCTGTATTCTTTTTTTATATTTATTCTTTTCGATAGACCAAGTGAGCGAGCGATAGAAAGAGAAATTTGGAATCGAATGAGAGAACTGGTAAGGTATCATAACGTGGCACTCTGGTATGCTCCGATTACGTTTAGAGTGTTAACGATTCCAAGGATCCCAAATTCCGAGTTGCACTCCTTTTTTTATGATCACCAGCGGGCAACATCGCATCGAGTATACGACTGCTAACGACGTGCCATTAAATCGAGTTAACGAGGGGAGCAGCGCTATTTACTGAGCTGTTTTCTAGCTCGAACGATCGTTTCGCCTGGCTATCGGTAAACCACAAATGGTGGTGCCTTTCAGGGAAACATCCGCAGAAACGGCCGTTTCTGTGGACACTTCTGCGACGATTCTCTACTTTCGTCTTTGTCTCTCTCTCTCTCTCTCTCTTTCTCTCTTTCTCTGTGTCTGGCTCTTTCTCTCTGTTTCATTTTTTTACTCTCCAAGTGCCTCTCTTTTCGATATACACTAATTGTACCTATTTACTTTCGAACGAGATAATCCTCTTCTTCTCTTTCCACTCTTTTCCTTCCTACCCCCTTTAAAGACAAACACCATGATCCGTGATCTCATCCTCTACCATAATGATCCGTAATAATATTTTTGTTCGGAAACACTTGGATACGTCTAATAAGAATTACTTGATGAGAACAAATCAAGAATAATTGTATATGTGAAAAAAGAAGCTAGATCTTCATCGTTCCGGATTTGTTTCTCTTGGTTAAACGATAAAGTTATTTCGAGACGAGAAAATACAATATATCGAAATTACTCCAAGTGATCTTTATTTTTTTCCTTCGTACGAATGATGTCGTTGTTGAGATAGATGTAAAACAAAGTGCTTACGAACGCAATATATTAATTTTTCTCGAAACAGCAACTTTATAGGCCGCTATTATTCTATACCAGGAATGCGAGAACGTTTACTACCGTATGGTTAAAGGCGATAACAGTAATAAGTTCCAATGATTTACTTGCTGCCCAGTATTTAACCACTTTTCCACCGTGAAGGATTTAATTATTGTGCGACAATGAGTTAATTGCTCGTTTCTGGCTGGCCGAACGAACGAGCAACCAAATGAAGAGACGCGGTCACGCAAACTGCCAATTTTCCATGGTTACAAAGCTTTATCTCTGCATTATAAAACGCTAAACTCGGTCACGATTTCCATTTAAATCGAAAATATTTTCATATTAAACGTTGCTATCGTTGGACGCCTTTTTTATATTTTTTCTCTCTATAGGAAGCCCACGTGTCTCAACAACGCCAGCCACGAACGTTGTTACTATTTTTATTTTCTCTCTCTTTCTCTCTCTCTCTCTCTCTCTCTCTCTCTCTCTTTCTCTCTGGTTGTCTCACGACAGTTCATTTTCTTTTATAAAAATCGAGGCCGACAATTAACATGATCGTTCGCGTGATAGAAATTTTATTACCTCAGTAAAGTATCGGTGTGAAATAAATTCAACTCTGGTGAAATCAAAGTTAATCGTTCAATCATCGTTGAATTGTATATACAACGAAAAAGTTTATTGCTTGTCAAATAGTATATTACGTTTGATTAGGAGTTCTTGTGAAAAGATTAGTGTTCGATCAATAAAAAATTTTATAGTCATTTTTTTCGACGATATGTTTAAATCAGAAAAAATATTTTCATGAATATTTGAAAGTAGTAATGTAACAATTAAAGACGAACTAAATTTATGAAGTAGGACATAGGTGGGCAATGTCTTCGCCGCGGGCCGCACGTTCCTCACCATCAATCAATCCATTTTCTCACTATTTAAGTTCACTAGCCATTATTCCATACTTAAAAACAAAAACCTTGTAGCTTATGAGATCTTTCCCTTATCCTATATGGAATAGGAATAGATAGAATATAAATATTATATCTGTGGTTGTAAGGAAAAACGCCGTATATCACTTTTTGATTTTTGAGATATTGTTTAAAAGTTCTGAATACCAATTTTTATTAGCAATGTTTTCTTATTTTCTTTTTAGTATAGAAATGTAAATAACAATACGAAATCGACTATTCATACAAAAAAGAAGAAAAAACAAATAACAGAAACGATAGCTGTACAGTTTACGAAGCACGGCGGTGTTAAATCGTGAGATCATTTTTTTGCATTTTACAAGAAAAGACGCGAACTGCATGCGGGCTGCAGACCGCCGGTTGCCATGCCATGAAGTAGAAGATATAACGAATCGTAACGAAAGGAATCGATCCATTTCTAGGAGTTGAACCAACAATTTTAGAAACCATTGTCGAAAAGTCAATTCAGAAACGGTTCACGTACGTCGGAGAAAAAGTATAAAGAAACACAAATGGAATGCGAGGAACACACAAAGCTCATAATTACATGTTGAAATCGAGCGTGCGTTGTTTCAGATAATAGCAGATCAAGAGAAAGAGATAGCTATAATAAAAAAAAAAATCAAGAAAATAAGAAAGAAAGAGAAATGGCAAAGGTGTAAGACAAAATTGTTTTGGCAGAGGCGAATCGCTGAGCAAGACTGTCTTAAAGAATGAACGCGCAACATTCCGATCCATTACAATTACCAAATAATATCAGTGTTGGTCCTCATTGAGGAGGAGAAACCTAAAATTAGATTGATTAGAGGCTACCGTTCGTGAGGATGACCACTACCGGAATTTAAACAGTTATTATATAGATACAAGATTCGTGTACGCGTCAAAATAAAACATGATTCACAAAATTAGTTTCTCGAGCGTTGCCTCCCTTGTATCATCCGTTACGGATCGATAAATATATTAACAAGAAGACGAAAAAAGCGAGCATGGAAATTATTGATGTACTGCGTAGCTTCTCGATGTAGACCAACGGATGTATCTATTCGTTGAAGTAATTTAAAACAAATTTTTCCCAATTTTTGGTATCGTTGAAAAACCACATGAGAAATTAAGTATTAAAAATACTTTTTGTTCAAGCTTATCATAAAAAGAATTATAAGCATTTCGAAGTATGCAACTTTCCAATCATGTGGGTTATGGCATTAAATCGCGAATTCTTTAATACTTGAAATAGCTTCGAAACCGTTTCGTTCAGAGGTTAACCAGGGTCTTTCGAAGTACTTGTGTCTGGCAATTCGGCCGCTTTGAATGGCTAGTTAGCGCGAAGATTGGTTTTCTTCGCATTATTGGTCCCTTCTTCGAGTCGGCGTTATTGGGATCACCCAAACACCACGGCAGTAAAATCAGCTAAGCTGGCGGTTATTTATTGCTCGCGGTGGCACAGGTGAAAGAAACGGGCCTCTTCGTATTTCTTTTCTCTTTTTTTTCTCCTGTATTCTTTCCTTTTCCGGCATCTTCGTCTCTCTCTCTCTCTCTCTCTCTCTCTCTCTCTCTCTCTTTTTCTTTCTCTACGACTTTTTGAGTAGTCTCCATTTATGTCTTTTCTTTCTCCCCTTAAGTAGAACTATTTATGTGACGGAATTTCGACCTTAAGATGAACGATTTGACAAATTTAGTACGTGCTTCTGAGAACATTTTTGACGATCGAAAATTTAACAATTTCGATACAATTTTGTTATTTCAAATTTTTATTTTCCGATAATAATTGTTATTTCAAATGAAGATTCTTTAGGCTTTTCAGCAAACTAGAAACTCAAAGTGTTGACAACTCATCCGCCTATTGACTTATAAACCGTTTGTTAGAACCTCTAAGGTATTGTCATTAATACAGGTGTTAACGAGCTTTACAATCGTTCTCCATAAAGTCGGCCCGTACAACAGCTACCTGAGCCTGATTTATGTTTCTTTAATGGTACGAAGAAATGGTCACTTAATATTTTTCCATTCTTATAGACATTCAGTTTCGAAAGAATGACAAAATGATAGAGTTTCTTGAGAGTAAACTTTCGTTTAGACAAGCTTTTAAAACACGAAAAACTCGAAGAATTGTATTACAAATTTAACAATCTTTTTCATCTCTTTCTTTCTTTCTCTCTCTTTCTTTCTCTCTCTCTCTCTCTCTCTCTATCTCTCTCTCTCTCTCTCTCTTTCTCTCTCTCTTTTTCTCGAATCTTCGTAGTTCTCGAAACGTTTTGTCAGTCGCGATGAGAAGCGATCGATTCTGTTCTATCGTGTGTCAACGTGTCAGCGTGAAAGATGCGCAAGTAGAAAAGTCCTTCTGCGTCAGACAAAAGTAGTCGACGAGAAATAAAACGCAAGGCGCTGCTGATTGAAATGTCAGAACTCAGAAGTTATGTTCCGACGCTAGGTCGTACTTAAATATTCTACCCTGTAGAATCTTTTCTGCACATCTCTACGTCAATGAGTACTGGATGTTTTGAAAATTGATAGCCGAACTTCGAGAAGCTATCTTGGCTAGAAAAATAAAAACTATCGCTTTTTAAGAATGAATTATTCTAGAATGTTTAGAATATTTTACCGATGATTTACAACATACAAATTAATTATCTGACGTGTTAGTGAGGTTTTCGTTTATCATTTAAGATGGATTCTTAAAAACGTAATGCAATATTTCATGAACGTTTCGTGTGCATACCTATGTACATGTGCATGTATATTGTACAAACGGCGTTAAGTGGAAGAAAGATCGATAATCCACGGATGATCGATCGAATGTACATATCGATACATTGTCCATGACGAGAATGTCCAGGTAATCGAGAAAGATACGAAAGTGTTGTGATCGCGTGCACGTAGGGCTGAACATGTACACCTCTATATGTTTACATCTATATGTTTACGTGATGAAACGTGACCACGAAGCGGCGAAAGAAGTAATTGGAGATCGTAAAACATCGAAGGCGCCAACAACAACAACGGAATTGTTGTTCATGCTGTCTTTCGCGTGAATTCGTAGACCGATTAACAACGTAATAAAATCTTTTTCCATCCCTTTCTCTTTTGATACGTAAATGTATATATATATATATATATATATATATATATATATATATATATATATATATATATAAACAAACAAGTTTTGTAAATAATGTAAATGAAAAACTTAAATTTAGATTGCATACTTAACATTAAAGAAAATAAATATATGTAGGTATATAGAAAATACAGCCGAAAAAATAATTAATTGACATAAATATCGGCTATGATAAAATGAGTATTTTATTCGAATATTGAGATTTATATCTCTGTTCCATACGGAAGATATTTCTATCTGCAATATTAACTTCATACTCTTTGTTTATATTTTAAAATCATCAATCGAGTCACTTTTGTATATTAGAAATATGTAATTATCAAATTGTTAAAAAAAATATTAAAAACTGCTAACTCGAAGAAAAACGAAGAAAAGTCGTAATGGTGAGTTCATACGATATGTTCTCGTACATAGGAACGCCATCGAAATATTCGTGAACTAGGTACATACAAGAATGATTCCATTGTGGCAAGATTTTATGAGTTCTTCTTTAAAGCCTGTCATTACGGCGTCTGGCGAGTTGCTCCCGCTATGTGCATACCTTTTACAAAGAAAATTTGCCCTCTCTTTCTCCTTCTTCCATTCTCTCTCTCTCTCTCTCTCTCTCTCTCTCTCTCTCTCTCTCTCTCTCTCTCACTCCTACTTGAATGATTTACCGCTCAATTTTATGAACTTATATTCCATAAGGCTGACATATCTATTTCACTTAAACGCGTCCCGGGGGTGCGTGACGTATCGCTTCGTTCTTCTTCTTCTTTCTTCTCCACTTTTCTCTATGGTCGCCCGTACGCACGCGCGCGATCTCTTCTCGTGCACGACCGGCTGCGGTATATTAGATAAAGTAGTAATTAGCGTGACGTTAATTAAACACTTCTGGTTTCATAGTAATTAATTAATAGCGATATTAAATCAAGAGACTGCTAGAAGCTATTCAACTCGCTGCATGCAAGCAATCGCCGCGTAGGTTTCGTGATAAATGTAGTGTTGGATATATGACAAGAATCGATATCATTTGCCAAGAGCAACTTTTCTAGTTCGTTGATCATCTGATCGTATAAGAGATGATGTGTATCTCGATAAGTACCATTATTTAATTAATGTAAACTGTCCTGCGTTATATCTTCGCGAAGCGAAGCTCTAACAAAGTAAAATAATCTATTGTATCTTGAAAAGAGTTTACCATTTGATGCATTCTCGCGGTGTTGTAGTAGTCTAGGTTCGGCATTCGGCTTCCTCGTAAAGTATACGTTTGTTCTCAATTCTGTATTAACGACAACGCGCACGATCTGTACAAATAATTTACTCGGACTTGCTTAATCACTTTGTTGGTACATAGTTTGCATGTAAAGCAAAAGGAAAGTAAACAAAAAGTCTAATGTAAACTCTGTCGAGTCCGTTTAAAAAATCGCATGTGTTCACACTGAAGGACACTGTGCACGCACCACTTTTCAAATCTCAATTGTACCGTAAAAATGAAAACAATTCGAGTTCACTTTCTTTTGAAAGAATTCACTGTCACTAAGAAGTACAATAACAATGAATTCTAAATAAAACAAGTTTCCTCTCAAGTAGTTCAAGAAGAAAAAAGGGAATACGAAAAATTCGCCAATAGTTTCGTTGAAAATCAAATTATCGGAACAATTTCAATTCGATGTGTTCTATGTAAATTTGAAACGCCATCCATCCATCCATCCATTCATAAAAATAATGCTACACTTTTCCTCTTTGCCTTGACTCAGAGCCTCGAGGACGTAAGAGATAACTCGAAATATAACGCGTGGGCAAGGTGCACAAGCTCGTAAATGAGATAAGGACGACGTAAGTAGTAGGATGAAGAAGAACGAAGGCACCATAGACGTATTGAGTTACCGGTGCACGGTGGATATTGTTTCCTGATATTTTGAGACCTTTGTATAGGTATTCCCCTTAAACCGTCGTACACGCAAGAAGACTCGAGGGTTACTGCGCCCGCGGGCGCCCGCGGGGCCTTAGCTACCAGATAGACGCAAGAGTCGAAGAGACAAAGTGGTGGGGTCTTAGGACGGGCCTTAAGGCCAGGATCAACGAGAGTAACGTTCCGATTGGTCAACCGGTCCCAACTGCGACCCAATCGTCTCATCGCTTACGTTCTCCTGTACTGTTTACCAAGACGCCCAGCAAACTTCTCATTGGTTCAATCCTTCCTACAACCTATCTCGTTTCTCTTTCTTTCTCTCTTTCTCTTTCTATCGCTGCAAACTTCACGGATAAACGTCGTTGCGATTTTATTTTTGAAATAAAGGATGAGCTCCCAACTCATACCTGCTTCCATCGGCTTCTCGAGCGCTCTAATCCCCCTTTCAGTTCTTTCTACTTCTCCTCGATGCTTTATCCTTCTTGCACCCGACCGTCGGATGATCCGACGCTCGGGTACAATATAACGGTTGAATACTGCGTCCGACGATAATTTCTTCGATAATTTTAAGTAAATTCTTTTGAATAGGTATGCAACTTTTTCTGGAATGTTAGCTGAAGTTTAACATTTTTTAATTGAAGAATACAAATGAAATATGAACTATCCCGATAAGATTTTGCAGAAAAAAATAAATGTACTGGATCATACATATAAATATGTGATGAAAGTAAAAATCCGTCAAATATTGTCGAGAAAATAGTCGGTATCGTAGGTAGAAACGTAGAAACACGCATCGCTACCGAAATTGTGTAAATTACAGCGGCTAGGAATCGGTCGGCTTGACGGAAATGTAGATTACTAATGAGAGACACATTAGGCAGATAGACATCCAGTCAAAATTGAAGTGCAATCGCGAAAGAGTAGCCTCTGGTCGCGAATGTTTCTGTATATGCATAAGAGATGCAAGAACAGGAATTCCGACGATGAAATTACGTTACGAGGAATTCCTGAATCGGTTGTACAAACGCGGCAGTTAGCTCCGAATCGTGACAGCCCAGGGCGTACACGCGAGCTTACAAGAAAATTTCAGATCGACCTGGCGAAATTGGAAGGGAAGTCTTTTAACGAGATGCGGTCATCGCTATAGCTTGAACGCGCGGTCATCTCTTTACGCTTCCTATACCAATTCTTGTTTTCTTTTTCTGTCCTCTTTTTTCTTTCAGTATCACGAATTCTAAATAACTATTTGTTTCGGATTTACGAACGACAGAAATTTTAACTATTGATTCGCTTTTGGAAAGATCGTTACATTCTTATTCTTCAAATTATTCAATAAATTATTATAAAAATGGTATTATTTAATATAGTTCAATAAAAAAACTCTTTTTTTCTTTTATAAATCGTTTCTGCAATTGATCTATCTAATCCAAAGTTAACTAGCCACGGGAGATTTCTTTTCTAAAAAGACGGTCATGGTAAACATTTTCTAATAATTCGAGTTAAATGTATAAAGTGAAACGTCAAATTTACCTCTGCGAAAGTAGACATAATTTTTTGTCCTCTTCTTTTTATATTTCAACGTGTAGTCGGACAACCTACCATATGTTACGAAACATCTGACACGAAGCTCATTTTAAAGGATTGAAACGCGTGTCTCGTCGTTTTATTTTCGTAGTAGCCGTGCTAACTCGGTTTAGAAAGTGTACAATTTTTATTGGAAAGAATACGTGCGCAAAATAATATAAAAACGGCAGAACAATGTGTTTTTAGTTCGTACGGAAAGCACTATTATAATCAGTGTAGTAACGAAATGGATGTAATAAGAAAACAATGTAGAAAAGTGTAACGAAAGATAAAAAGCGAAAAATATACCTATGAAATATTGTAAATGTCCATAGATAAGGAGAAAGAAAGAGACAGGAAGAGAAAGACAGGGAGGGAAAGAGAGAGAAAGAGAGAGAGAGAGAGAGAGAGAGAGAGAGAGAAAGGGAGAGAGAATGTATTTTACAAATTTCTAAAATCTTTGTGCCGATAAAACTCATTGACATGTTTGATCATAGGAAAGCGTATACGGTACACGGATCGAATACGAGGCATAGTATCTCAGGGCGTAACCAAAGAGGTAGGTAGGTATAAGGGATCTTATTGATCTGGTAGCCCGGGGCGTGTCATCCTGGGCTGTTGGCCGCAGGGAGGACCGCGGCTAACCCTAAAGCAAAAGGGGGATTCTCGTGCTTGTCGGCGCATGCGCCTATCCGAACGTTTTCTCTGCCCAGAGGGCTAACTTACACCAATCACCAGGAGCTAGAAACTCTTTTCGCCGACGGGGGTTCGCCCAAGAACTTCCCTCTCTTCAAGGGAGAGACAAAGTATTAAGCCGGTCGGTGCCTACATCCGCTCGGAGTTCGTTCTGGCTTCTCCTAAGAAGAATCTTCATTTCTTTTCCTCTTTTTCTACGATGTCTCTGACTCCTTACTTCGCTGACATAATCCAGGTGAAAAGGATAGGAAACGACGACAAGTGGCGGCCCTCGAGGGACTACCTCTCGACCTTCACTCCAAGAACACTTTAACGGATTCGGATCAATTTTTTTTTCTGAAGTTCTCGAAAGGATTTATCTTTCGTCGATGAAATTAATTAGTAGGACATATCATCATTCTCAGATTGAATGCTATTAAACTCGAGAGTATTTCAAGTGGAGTGCTTAATTAATGTTCTCGAATGAATATGATAAAAGTTTTACGATTGTTTCCTGATTATATCTGCTATACTAGAAGGTACCTACGTTATTCTGGGGAATAAAATTAATCGCTGGAGTGAAACAGTGAAATTGTTTTTATAATCGAGCATCGAAACCTCCCGACGGAATTGGTTATAATGCAAAGTTTAGAGGCCGTGGAAAGGATTTGATATTCACGATCGTACGAATGAGTTTATTGCGTCTAATCGTATAGGCAATGAACACTCTTATAACATACAAGTGGCATTTATATACCAGTCGTAAGATAATAGAAAAAAAATCGAAAGATCACATTCTCTTACTTCGTCTCGAATTCTTGTAATTCGCATGTGATTATCGGAAGATTTATGCATCACTTCCTTTCGCAAGCTGTATTTTCCCTGATATTTTCCTCCTTTTATCTTTATCCTCTTTGCGCAAACTACCATTTTACAAATCTCCACTCACTTGCCTTAGCTTAGTCTAAAGACTTTTGTTACGAACAGCATAGATATAAGTGGTACGAGTTTATATTTAGTCATAAGTTTCATTCAAGCGTATAAAGAATAACACATATTACAAGTACCTTAATCGTGTACTTGAACAACTTGAAATTTTATGATCCTGCAAAACCTGCGGGATGTCGTACTGTATCAATTAACAAATAAATTATCAAATAATAAAGTAACTCCTAAATTTATTATTGAATATTTACTGTATACATCTTTCATTCCTGATATTTGAGAAATTGAAAACTTAACAAACCGGAAGATATTTCTTATTCTCTGTAAGCATATTGGCGAGTTTAATAAAATTGACAATACGAGCTGCGACCCGATGATCCTTTTCGCATGCTCGTTTATGTAACTATACGTTTTATCGACGAAGTGATCATTTCAGAGAGTCAAGTAACGTCGTTTCCAAGGCGTCGTCACCAAGCAGAAGGTCGACAAATTCGACCCCTTAGTTAGGTTGTAGAGGCGCACGCGTACACGTTGCAATGCGATCGTACGGAGGAAGTTACGAGCTGATAGACGACAGGAACATCTTCTGCGAGAGTGAGATCGTCAACGAGCATGACTAAGAGATGGAGGCGTGCGCGACTCGATATTTAACGAGCTCGCTTAACCATCACGCTTTATGTGTATGCGTATATAAGTATGTTTATTTTACGAACTTCTTTCTTTTGAAGATTTTCTAGTCTATCTGAAACATGATCGTAAATCATTGAGACGTGCCTGTTGCGCTTCCTCGTATTCCTGATCTTTGGATCCTTGTGAAACGAAAAGAACAAACTTTCAAATTGTCCTACGAGTTTTATGTTTGAAAAATCCTCAAGTACCTATTGCTTTCCAAAAATAAATTACAAAATGCTGATTGAAAATTGATGCTATAATTATAAAGATTTTCTACTGAAAGATATCTTTTTCTATTATTCGATTACGAAAAAGATGATCTCATGGTCGAAACACTCGTCGAATAGGATTTATAAAAAAGTAATACTTACATATTTGGAGAGAAAGAGAGAGAAAGAGAGAGAAAGAGAGAGAGAGAGAGAGAGAGAGAGAGAGAGAGAGAGAGAGAGACGAGTGATCTTGCCAGAGGCATTACGAACTCTCCACTCGAGCAATCGTTATCGTGCACCAATAAATCGAGAACGTTTTATCGTTTGGACGATAGTCAGAAACGGGAGAGTAAGTAACTCGGCGAGCGTCTTGTGAAATGTCGTAATGTGAAGGAAAGAAGGTAGGTAGATACATACATACATATATAGAGATGCGCTTTTCAAAATGTCAGAGGACGAACATTCTGGTTGTAGTAAGGCGAGTGAACGACGATGTGTTATAAAATCGATATCTTATCAAGTACCAAGAGAAATTACCAGGTTAGAAGTAAGGAAGACCCGGGAAATACTCATGTTCTTTCAGAAATTTCACAGCGGATCATTTTCGTTGACCCTCTCTTTGATTTTGGTAAATAACGAGTCAAAAAAAAGGAAAATAAAGGAAGAGAGAGAGAGAGAGAGAAAGAGAGAAAGAGAGAGAGAGAGAGAAAGAGAAAGAGAGAAAAAGAGAAAGAGAGAAAAAGAGAAAGAGAAAGAGAGAGAGAGAGAGAGAGAAAGAGAAAGAGAGAAAAAGAGAAAGAGAAAGAGAGAGAAAGAGAGAGAGAGAAAGGGAAAGAAAGAGAGCCGACGTTCATCTCTCCCCTCGGCGTAATCCACCTCGCGTATCTTTTAGGCTGAGTATAATACAGCATACGATCACGAGAGAAGTATGGTTCAGGAGGAGGAGAAGGAGGAAAAAGAAGAAGAAAACGAAGTATGTAAAACGGAAGATGAGAGGAGAGTGGAGAGAGAAGAGAAGACGTCGGTGCATAATCGATGATCACAGTCATAATAAATGAAGTATGTCTTGGTAGGAGGTGGGTACGGTATAGGTACCTGACGACGGCCCCGGGCGGCCACAGGAAGATCATCTTCTACGCCCGTAATCCGAGGTGTGCGTCCGCGTATCGCATATCCGATCGGAATCTCCAGCACTCCTCGGGACTGGACCGAAAGTAGCTAATCATAATAACGTGCCGGTACCCTAGTACCCAGGTGCGTGCACGCCCTGCCACGATTACCCGACATTATAAATTTCAGTTGCCCTCGACGCACATACATTCGTGTCCTGCTCTCTTTCTTTCTACTCTCTCTCTCTCTCTCTCTCTCTCTCTCTCTCTCTCTCTCTCTTTTTCTTTCTTGGTCTTTACTCAATCTCCAGTATCGGAAATCCTGTATATGGTTTTCTTTTTGTTCATGTTTTTGTGGAAGAAAAAAAAGAGTTAGGAGAATGAACTAAAAGCACAAGTTTTCGTGCCTCTACCGATATTCGCCTCTTCTCTATTACCTCCGATACCTTCACTTCTCCTTGATTTTCTTTTAAAATATCATCTGTGCCTGGTCTGAATGTTGTTATATTGATACATTGATTACATAATGCTACTGCTGCTGTCTTTGTCAGTCAAATTTACTAAATTCGTTCAATACGTGTCTCTGATAGAGAGAAGTCGTAAAGGTCATAATGCACTATGTATTATTGTACGATTTAGAGGTTTCTGCCTTCATATTTTCTCTCTTTCACTCTCTCTTTCTCTTTCTCTCTTTCTCTTTTCCTTTTATGCATGCATGTAACGAATTATTTAGTTTTAAAAGCGTTACGCGTCAATTTAACGAGTCGTTTCAACAAAAAATGTATTCGTTTTCAACGATGCAGTTCTTATGGAACACAACAATGAGGGAAGATTTCTCGTGAAACTACTGGAAATATAGCCAGATATCTACCTACTGTGCGAGCGTTGGAACGTCGGAGTCTTTTTTACAGTTAGACGGTGGAAAAGATAGTAGAGAAAATTTAAAGAAGAACTGAGTTCGGAGAACGAGAGAAAGAGAGGAAAAGGTGAGGATGACAGGACGAAAAATAGATGAAGAGAGACATTCAAAGAGAGAGAGAGAGGGGGGGGAGAGAGAGAAGAAGCGGAAAAGAGCCACAGAGATACCGAAGTTGGAATTGATCGGAGGAGGAAGGATTGGAGGGACGAACGGAGGGTTGCCCGCAGCGCAAGCGCCCCTCGGGCGACGTCACATTGATTCCTCCGGGAAGAGCTTACAAAATGGCCGCCGGCGTTCCATTCCTTCCTTGCTATTCGTACGGGGTAGGCTTCCGTCTATCTAGGTCTCTTTGTCTGAGGTATATGCGAATATGGGCGGCTGCCGTCACGAGGGTAGGGTATGAGAAAATCGATGCACCTTAGAGAAACCACCGAGAGAGCAGCTTCGCTACGCTTTCTCGTGTTAGCTCGCTACATGAGAGTCTCAACCGGCTGGTGGCTGCTGCTTTCCCGCCTGCCAGCGCTTCGATGGATGCCGAACGAAGGAGAGTTGCCAGAGCGGAAGGAATTGAATTATCAACCGAGCTGGAAGGTGCAACCCCTAAAGATAAACTGGCTGCCTAAAGTGAATCTTAATCCGATACCGCCTACGTAACGCTTTATCGGATAGTGCCAGTTAATAAGGTTGCTACCTTCGCCAACCGGAATGAATTTGTTTTCGAACGACGAACTCTCAATGTAAAATCTACCTTGCTAGCTAGGAGACAAGAATGAGATGTAGCTGTTATGTGATTTTCATTATTTACCTCGTCTACCACGGTCGATGTGGTTCTACCATTCAAGTTTCTTCTATCACTGAGAGCAAACGCGTTTATCTCGATCATTAAATCTCAATGTTATTTCAACATATCGATTTTTATGAGAACTTTGTTATTTCCGTGATATCGAATCTGTAGACATAGGAGCAATCGTCGCGCATTAGATCGAACGAAGATGAACTTTTCTCGCACCAGGCAAATTGCTGTAATGACTGGAAAGCTATTCAAGTAGGAGGAACGTTTTGCTCTTAGCGGCGCCGCGGTATGATCGTTGGTGTTGGGCCTTGAGGCTATAGACAGCAACAAATGCTATAAACACGGTCGTCGATTAAAATAAAATGATCGATAATATCGTGCATCAGGTACGCCTCGTTCTCGAGCGACTTATCATAAAGTCACGGGTACCATTATATATCGAAGAAGATAATTGGACTTAAATATTGCACTGTATACGGTAATGAACATGAGTTATAAGTGCAAAATCATGACGCTCGATTATAATCTGATCATCATAGAATTCGAACAATTTCTAAATAATGCTTCTTCCGTATTATGTCCAATACTGAAGAAATAAATTCTATTATATTGTGTACAATATTCCTAATAAAAGAAGGAAAAAGTACGAGCGTAATGCTGAAAAAAATTGAATCAAATCAAATACTTACTAGGTACATATAACATTAATGTAGCGTATTAACCTACTAGCATGCACAGCCGCCTATCAGGTGAGATATTGTGGTCATTTCTTATTAATTTAAGAGTTTTGTCAAGAGATGGTATAATGCAGGAATAGTCAGTGTAAAAAAATATATATATAAGTGTGTGTGTGTGTGTGTGTGTGTATATATGTATATATCAATTATAATTTTGTAAATTTATTGGTTTTAAATAATGAACATTTTCTAATTTTACTTATTAGAATTTTATAATCTTCATAATTTTTTTTATTTTTATTTATTTCTCATGAGTCCTTCTTTTATCCATCTCGTGTATCAATAAAACAAAAAGCAAAGTTATTAACAATTACGAAGATAAATGATTTAAAAAATTTACATCAATGCAGTATTCTTTCACAATTCGTGGTCTCCACGTATCTACTGCTTTTCGTTCATGTGAATTCGAGAATCTTTGACAGTGATAGAAATGGAACTTCAATATAGCGATCGGAGCAATGGCGTTATTATTCAACACATGAAACGAAACATGTATCTACGTTGGAAGGACAGAATAATTCTTTTATCGAAAATGGCAGGTATCGGGCAGCGTGTACTCGAAACGCTTAGTACGAGAGTTTAATCCCGTGAGCGATAATCGCTTCATGCATATCAAGCTTTCTACACGAACAAATATGTCTATTTCGCATATACACGCACGTATGACTGCATTTGCAATGTCATGAAAGTGATGGTACACAGACGGACATCCGTTACTATGTATTCGTAATACTCTCGATGAGAACAAGAAACATGAACGTAATGGTTCACATGGTTAATCCATCAGCCGGAATGGTCGAATGCATTTTTCAAATAGTAAAAGTCGACATGAAAAAATCCTAATGGATAACAGGACCTGTGGATGGATGGATAGCAAAAGTTTTAGAATGATTCCAATACACAATCCAATAAGAAAGGGATAGAATCGCGTTGCAAATAATAGCGTTACATAATAGTTTCAAAACAAAATATAGTTACATAGCAAAGATCTAGAATGCGGATCTGTTTTAGTTTTGGATTTCTTAATAGAATACAAGTATTGAAATGATTAAAATTCGATCGAATCCCAACTTCATATTGTATATCCTTTCAATCCCTATATTCGATTGTTGTAAAAATAGTTGAGAAGACAGCAAACGTAAAGATAAATTAATTTTATTCTATTCACGTGGTAGTTATGAAATCATCATACAACGCAATTCCCATGCAAGAACTTTATCGATTCTTTCAGAAACAATCCCTTTTACCTGAAAGTGATCAAAAGGGAGCAAGAGACAAAAGAGAAACCTTGCAGCAAGTTAGAGAGGGGGACGGAGGGATACGTTGAATGTATTTACCGTTCGCATATTATGCACCTGCACCGAGTTATTTGCACGACGTATAAATATCCATGAGATGCAACGAGCTCGTCGGTGCAATTGGCGTCGATCGAGCAGCGTTTCCGTTGTAACCGGGGGTGTACAGCACGAAGTTTCAGTCTGCGGTGACCATGAAATGACGCTTCAATATGCATGCGGTACGCCGTTCTCTCACCCTTTCATTCTCTGCCCACAGCATCCACTAGTATATTCTCTCTCTCTCTTTCTCTCTCTCTCTCTCTCTCTCTCTATCTATCTATCTATCTATCTATCTATTTATCTATCTACCTATCTATCTATCTACCTATCTATCTATCTATCTATCTATCTATCTATCTATCTATCTATCTATCTATCTCTCTCTCTCTCTCCCTCTCTCTCTCTCTCTCCCTCTCTCTCTCTCTCTCTCTCTATCTATCTACCTACCTATTTCTCTCTTTCTCTATTTGTATGTGTATGTATCTATTTTCTATTTGTATGTCTCTCTTTTCTTTCCTACTATATATGTGTTATATGTATATATACACATTCACATATGTATACATATTCTCTTTCTCTATTTTGTACTCACTCTTTCCTTTTCTCTGTTATCCTCTTCTCTCTTTCTCTTACCGAATCCCTCTCTTTCTCTCCCTCTCTTTCTCTCTTCCTCTCCCACTCTTTCTCTCTCCCTCTCCCTCTCTCCCTCCCTCTCTTTCTTTCTCCCTCTCTCTCTTTCTTTCTCTCTCTCTCTCTCTTTCTTTCTCTTTTTCTCTCTCTCTCTCTCCTTTTCTCTCCGTCATATTTGTCGTACGCGTGCTCTACGAGAATAGTTACTAGCAACACTACTGCTTGGATCATTATCTATTCCCTCTCCTTTTCTACGTATCAACCTCTTCTCTCCTACTTCCCTCTTCATCGAGAGTACCTAGTGCTTCTCGCGATCTCTTTCGCGTGCACACCGGAACATACACATTCACGTACACAAATATTCCTTCTACCTCCTTCCTTCTCTCTCTTCCTCTCTCACACACACACATACGGTCCTCCAACTCACCCTCCCGCACCGCCCAGCAATCGTGATTTTCCGTCCCCGCGTGGACGCCCAACGTAAACCGAGAACTGCCGCCGCATGAGAGCCGGGCCAGATGTGACTACATTCCGCTTTGTGTCCCGCGGGTTATTGAAATTCTCGCTCGTGTCTGTCCGCCACCACCGATCGCTGCATTTTCTCTTTCTTTTTCCCTCCTTCCCTCTCTCACTCTTTTTTACTCATCGTTACGCAGCTACTACTAATACTAGTACAATTAGTGATACTGATGTTGATATTGATACTGTTGATTTAGTTTCTTTTCTTTATCGTTCGTATTTACTAGAGATTCCTATCGTGAAAAAAGAGAACGTATTTCTGGTGATTCCTATCGTGAAGTCGAACTTGGTGAAAGACAGAAAAAAAGCTCGTCCAAGTTACGGCACTGTTTGTTTTTAATGTGAATAAATGCCTACTTGCACGTCGAAAGTGAACAATGTTTTGCCTTTTACTTTAATTACGTTAGAATGGAGAGAATCTTTCAGTAAAAATTCTCGTAATCTCTTTTCCTTTAGGACGATCGTTTATGTGAAATAAATGAAAACTGAATGAGTTCTATTCGATTAGGAAGGAAGAAACGTTTCGATATCGGATTCCTGTTTACGAATCGTATTGATAATTTGGAAAGTCGAAAATAATTATAATCAAACGATCATAAAGCAAATGGCAAAGTGTTTCATTGCTATTGAGAATTATACAGTAATAAGTACTACATGTGCACGCACTTACGTACGTAGGTATTGGTACGTAAATGTACCAATTGACGGTAAGTTCATGCTACGCAACGATCAAAGCTTTAACGTTTTTTTTTTTTAATTCAAGGATAATTTTGCTAATGAATCGTGTATGTTAACAAATTTGCTTGGATTAATCGTATTTGCTGGTGAAACATTTAATCGAAATGTTGAAACGCATCGATGATTCTCTCGCGTTTTCTGCCTTTCATAATCTTGTAATCGTTATATATGCTTTGCCCTTCATTAAAACTGACATTACGAATAAAAGTGTTTATTCAATTTACTCGATACTTTATAAACGATTGGCTCATGTTATGATATTTTCCAATCGACATGTATATCGAGCTGTAACTCATTACCGAAAATATTATACAATCAGGAAACGTTGCGATAAATGATGCTTCATTTTTTTTTGTAACACTATTTGAAAATCTAACAACATTTTAGCTGCGTCAATATATACGTAATTTTTGCATCATCAAAGTCGACGAAACGCGAAGTTGATTGCATTTCCGAGGCGACCTCTCGACTCTGCTTTTTACAAAGCTAACTAAACAAAAAGAACACACATGGAAATGTAACAACGACGTGCAAATCGTTTAAACCATAAAAAGCTTTCGTCGACGGTCGGTAAAAGGTTGAGTGGAATGTGGCGTGTACTCTAGTAGGATCGTACGATGAAATTATCCGTTAAAAACGATAAGCAAACACACTTTCCAAGCAAATTGCTCGTTTCTAGAGTGCAATGTGCATGTATATTACAAGCCATGTGGCGAAAAGTAGTTCTCAGTAATTCTCTGGCTTCACTACGTTCCGAAGCTTCGGCCGCGGAAGCAGAAACTGCGGCGGCACGGCGATGCATCCATCGAAATATACGTGTCTTTTAGCGCCGTACCAGCAACAAGATTGATGTTGCCGGTGTCAGCAACATAATTGAATGAGTAGCTCGTAGCTGTGTGTCGGGCCTCGCTCAGAGTGACCGCCGACACTGCCGCTGTCCTCGCTCTTAATTTTGCTGCTCGCGGGGACGCGGCCTAGGACCTCGAACCCTAAACCTTCGATTAATTACCAGCGAACACCTGGTGGAATGAACGACGAACTAAAAAAGAGAAAGATAAGAAAACAAGCGAGTAGACGATCAACCTTGAACGTGCTAGTGTGTTTGATATCGTACGTTCATATATGCTTTTTTCTTTCAGACGTGTTTTATTCTTTTTTTATCTTTCACTCGATGATATCTACTCATTAGGACGGTTTCGTGCGCGAAATCACAATGTTTCGGCATGTCCATCGAATATAGTACAAAAGACAAAGTCCTTTAAACAGTGTTAAAGAATAATGTTGGTAATCACGGTTGTGTATTACTATTAGTACTCTTGTCGGCGCTTGAGATTGAGAGATAGCCAAAACCTATGTTTCGAGTAAGCGTCCCTTATTAGGCTTGCACGGTTCAGTGATTATGGTCTTAGAGCGGCACGCATCGATACTTCGAATCTCGAATATGAAACGTATATTTTCTACATACAGAATATAGGGTTTTTTTAAATGGTGTCACAAAATATACGAGATACTTTAGAACTTGAAAGTAAAAATAATGAACTTGGATCTGATGATATAATTACTTTAAGATCTAGTACAAATACACATAGTTACAATGTTAAGACTAATTTAGTAAAGAATTTTAAACACCTAACATAAAGTGTTTTATTAACATTATTTTTCATTTGGTATTTTTCATTTGGTGGTCAATTGTATCTTTACTCTTACTTACTATAAGACAAAGTAATCATTTTTATTTTATCTACGTCTTTCGTTTTATCGATCATAGCTTGATTTTCATTACGAGGAGTCTTATCTTTAATTCTGTAGTTAGAGTCTGTACTTTAAATTGCAACGCTTACGTATGTATCACGGACACAAAACGAAGTTCCTAGCAAAGAGAATATATTCTGTAAAACGTAAACTTATATCTGATGGAGTTGGTGGTAATCATAGAAGAAGCCGAATTGAATAGAAACATTTCAATTCGTTGGTGGTAGGACGAAAACTAAAAAGGGTCATTTCGCTATCTGTGAAGGTTTTCTACATTTTACGAGTTTGGTTTTCCTCACGTGGGTTTGCGCGCACGCTCCCGTGTGTTCCACGTCTTTCTCTCTGCGAAAGACAGCTTCTTTGATGCACCTCGTGACCTACAATCTTAGAAGCGATTCTATTTTTAGGTAGCTTTAAAAACTTTGATATACGCTGACGCATGACCAAGTGTCTTGTACGGTTCGTTTCGTCGTCTCCGCGTCTCTTTTTAACGAGCAACCTCATTTTTTTCTTTCCCCACGTTGAGGAGATCAATCAGTCGCTTGATGACGAAACGACTCGGCATGGAATCTTTTTTCATCATTTATATTTAAGAAAATTTTTATCGTTGGAAGAAAGAAAGGAAGTTACGTTTTTATATATCCCAAGTGAAAGCTAAAGATGAAAGAAAAAGAGAGAGAGAGAGAGAGAGAAAAGAGAGGAGAAGAAAGAAATGTACAGATCGAGAAGATGCACCTTCGTGAAGTTAAAGAAATATAGACGGTGTGGGAATTTCACGTACGCCTTGGTGGAATGCGCGGAATGGAGGGCACGAGTGAGCTAACCAGCCATTAAGGGGAGCCCTAATCTCTAATTATTTAATAAAAATATGTTTACGACGTGGCGCATAGTACGCCCTCTCTGAACTCTTCTTTTACCTTTTTGCCTCGCTTCCAAGAGCAGAAAGAGAGAAATAGAAGGAAGGGTTTGAAGGGTCGAAGGTCGATCGGACGAAACCGAGGTAGAATGCAGGCGGTTGAAAAGAAAGAGGTCGACTCGCGTGGGCCTTATTGTCCGGTTAATACTCGTAAAAGAAGTTTCTTCTTCCTTTTTCTCAAAATTAAGGATAGAAGTAGCAAACGAGATCTTTATATTTACAACGTGTCGATAACTTCAAATTGTATTGTTTCTTTTTTTTTACTTATCTTTTTTTCGAGATCGTAGTATATCTTTCTTCGAATTTTTTTGTAAGATAGTTTCAAATAAAACGATCCTTCAGTTAGTTTGTTTCAGAGAAGAAATCCAGGAATGATTTTTACTCCGGGATGGTTCGGCGCGTATGCGAATTGGATCTCTATGATGTTACTTTCGCACATGCACTCCTAGAGTATAAAGATAGAAATAGAGATAGTATAGAGATAGAGACTTAGGATCGGTACGATACAGTCTACGAGCTACTTTTGGAAACTTTGCTTCTCAAGTTCTCTTTACGTAGATATAGGAAACCCACACGTTTGTAGCGTAAGCAAGCAAATATAGTCGCGCGACGAAACTGGTGAGGTTCAATATCGAGAGGAGGCTTTGTCGCGTTTGTTTACTTTAGTCCGTTCTTGTCGGCATTGATCTTATCCTTCTCAGCTTTAAGGGGTTCAACAGACGCAGAGATAAAGATAAAAAAAGGAAAAAAAAGGGACGAATTCAAAAAAAAAAAGAATAAAAAAATTTCGTCCGATACAACGAATACACATAAAGTTTCTTCAATAAAATCCGTTTTGTTCTGCCTTTCTTTTTCACCCTCTTGTCTGAACTTGTTCCACTATGGTCAGGATCATCTAACATCACTCTATTGCAGACAAGAATATACTAACATAGATTTCCAAGAGAATCGCTACCCGAGAAAGCGAGGGAGGGAAATACGGCACGGAAGAGGGAACGGTTGCCTAGACGGAGAACCAAAAACTGTGGTTATACTCTTGAAGAGCCACTAAAAGGGCGCCTACCTGCCAGAACCATTGATTACCGAAATGCTTCCCACACAGTCTCAAACAGTCGGAACAAGTCAAACTCGACTAAAAAGCTCTAACAGAGTTCACGAGGCAAGGTAAGTATATCCTCACGCCACTTAGAGACCACTGTAATTTCCATTAGGGATTTCATGTAATCGTTCGGAGTACTATGTGTCGTGTTCGTGAGTAATCCTTGTAGTTCCCGCTTTCTGGAATCCCATTTACTGATCTTTTCGCGACCAGCCAAAATCTTTACTGGAACTGTTCAAATCTCTCGAACACTTCCTAATGTTATTTCTTAATACCAAGTACTTTAATTTTATTACGAAAAAGTAAAAGTAAAGTTTACAAAGATAATTACTACAAGATCATAATAATTCTCATTCTTTGGATCAAAAGAGATTCAAAGAAAATTGAAAACTATGATACCTGGCGATACCTGCTATAAAGATGGGATAATCTTGAATGACAAAGGTCAATCATTTATAAAAATCATTGGTTAGACATTAGAAATCTTTCACCTTCGATGAAACTCTGAAAAAAGAATCAAGTTTTTTCCCTTGAACAAAGAACTTTCCCTCAAATAAAACAAGAAGTCAAGACAATATATAGAATATATGTACTTCTCCGATGTCCCATCGTTCTTCGAGTTCGAATCTTCCTTGGTTTATTGGTTCCGGCGAAACTTGGACTAGAACTAGAAATTTCGTGAGGATCTATGTGGGAGATATCCGGGGAATCGTCATTTCCTCGATCGAGAAAAAGAAAAATTTCACGAAAATCAGTTGGAGGAGACTAAAGGCAGCGTACAAGTATTTCTTACGAACCAAATCTCGCAATCCTCGCTTCAAGAGTCTGAAATTTTTCTTCTGTTTCTCTCGGAAACGTTGCGGAACAGAGAGAAATGAAAAAAGGGATCTTCTAGCTTCAAAGAAAAGAAGAAGAAGAAAAGAAAGAGGCGCTAGGGCGTTTTAGTGGGGTTAACTAACCTTTTCATTAGCTAACTTCGCATTTGAGTCCGCTCAGCTATGGACTACGAAAGTTCCAAAGCGCATTGATACGAACACCAGAAAGAAAGGATTCTCTATCTTAACCTTACGAAACTCTATGTAAAGCCTGCAGGATCCATGGTGAAGCAGTGAGGAGGACTGTATAATTACCAAGCGTGCCGAAGATAAGCCTAATAATTTGTTGGCGCCATGGAACTAACCGCTTGCCCGTTTGGAGACACGCGAACGATAATTATCATCCGCAACAAATGGACGAGCATCGTTCTTTGATCTATACGTTCTTTTACCTCGATCCTATCTGGTCTCCGCCTACGCATCAACCCTTTTTTCTCTTCTCTCTGTCTCTCTCTCTCTCTCTCTCTCTTTCTTTCTCCATCTATCTATCTATCTCTTTCTCTCTCTCTCTCTCTCTCTCTCTCTCTCTTTCTCTCTCTCTCTCTTTCTCTCCCTCTCTCTCTCTCTCTCTCTTTCTCTCCCTCTCTCTCTCTCTTTCTTGATCTTCCTCTGTATCTGATATTTTATCCTTCAAAGTCGAGTCCCGAATCAACCATCATTCAATTTTGAAAACAACTCGATATGTTTATGAAACCCGTTAGAGATTGAGCAAACCCATTAATTTGCTGCTATTGTAATCTCGTTGTTGATGTCATTTCCCTTTCGTGTCTATTCTCATCAGTGGTTAAGCATATGGTAATTATCGGTCCTCTGATTGTATTTCAATCGTGTCATTTTTACGAAATACGAATAGTGTGACGACTAGGTAATATGTGTCATTAAGTATCATTTACATCGTTCGATTGACGATTATCGACTGTCACCTTGCAAACCACGATAATAATAAAGTGTCGTTTTACGATCTAATTGAAAAGCTTGACAAGATTACGTAAAATATGCTACACAAAAAAGAATAAAGTTTTAAGAAGTCCGCTCATGATATAAATTTCTATTCTTGCGTTATTAAAGCATAAAAATACTTTCTACGTGACGAACTGTAATTAATGGAATGAGATAAAAACGTAAACAGGTAAAGGATTATGCGAAATTAGCTCGAAGGTAATACGACTAAATTCTATTTCTTTTCTATCTTGTCATTGTTTCGTATTATTTAAATTTGTTTTATACGAGGACCACTCATACTTATCATCTACAAATAAAATCATACTGAAAAATAATGTGTTCTTTTGAATTGATTTTACTTATGTGTAGATCCACCGACCGGTGCCATTTATCGGTTCTTCATTGTATCGTTTTCACGGACAAGTATCCAGTCTATCAGCATACACCGTCGGATCCTTTATCTTTCTTGCCCTTAGGATGTACACGTTCTTGGTTTTCGCAAAAGAAAGTAGCGCCGAAGATCCGACGAACGGATAGATAGACGGATGGAACGAAGGAAGGAACGAACAGACGGACGGACGATGGAATGTGCGTGCGTGGGTGGAACTCCGTTTTACGCCAGTTTCAGCACGAAACTCCGACGTGCGGCGAAGAAGGAGCACTCAGACGAGAATAAACCTTTTGCGGATTAGCATGTTGCACGTTCCTTTGTGCCAAAGTATCTGCAGTATTACAAAAGTAGTACCTTCCATCGTAATTCAACTTGATACATCATCCTTTGTTAAAATTTCCTTTCCTTCGTTCTCGTTTATTAGATCGGCGATATCGATGTTCATATAAATTTTCTTTTTCCTTATCGTTTGATTATATTATAAAACGATTACTAAATTTTACATATTAATGTATAGACAAACAATGAATATAATAATCCGAATGAAAGATATTGTCTATTAATTTGTATATATTCCTTATGTTTCAAATTCGCGAATTGAACGAGCCCGAGAGATTACATACGTGTACGAGTTGTTCAATTATGAACAAAATGCATAATACGAAGACAAGTGCCGGAGTTAAGTTTGGCGGAAATATCGAATAAGAGGTTTCGATGTATCTCAGTTTCAAAGGCTTCTTTTCGCGAGATAACTTTCCACGCTTTTGCTTGAGTGATTTACCATCGCAGATGATTTATATGGCAGTCAAAGCAGAGGGTAAAGGAAGGAAAGAAGAGGTAATACCCAACAAAAGGGCAAAGTGGAAGATTAGAGGCGATTATCGTGGATCAGGTGCGCGCACATTTGGCCGTAACTCAGCCAAGCTGACGCGTGGGTGGTTAAGCTGTGTCCAAACGATGAAACAAGAAGTTCTTCATACACGTAGAGTCCCAACTTCAATGCGCTTCTCTAACCAACCTTCGGATCGGAGCTATATGCAAATGTATCGATTAGAAAAGATCGCTTAAGGGACCATGACAGATTTACATCAATACGATCAATCTGATTCGTAACGCTAGAAACGAGCATCGCATTTCCGTATGTCTATTCGTAAATATTTGCCAGTTAATTTCTTCCGCAAGTACTAATTATTTTGTTAGAGTAATCGATCAGGAATGTATACCAGATGAAGCTATACGAAGTTTGTTATTTTACTTAAATTTTTGAATTCCTATTTTGTTTTCTTTTAACCAAGATTTCGTACAGATTTGTACGATATTATAGAATATTGTACTATCAAAGATAATATAAGTACAAATATTTCTTACGATTAGAATTACGAAATGGCAGTGAACCGTAAAAAAGGCCTACAATGAAATGACCCCATCCGTAAGTTCGTACGGGCCTCATATTTCGGATATTTGAATCCGTTTCTTTCTTTCTCTCATAGGGGTGGAGACTATATCATTTGCCGGATTAGCATAATGACCGGGGGATTTATATCGCGCGCCTTCGCGAAAAGGGCGCGCTGGTGGTAGCAAATGCGCCGAATGAAATAATGAATAGTATAGTTTCTGGTATTCGATGATTATACGCATCGCAAGGGGCAAATTATAGATTTGTGGTTTCGACTCTTCCTCTCTTTTCGTCGTATCGAGTTCTGAAGAGAAAAAGAAAGGGAAGATGAAGCGCAGGATGTACCAGTGGAAGAGAGGATAAAGGACGGATAAAGAGAAAAGAAGAATGAAGAGGAAGAGAGATGAAAAAAAGAGAGAGGTCGCGGGCGGAGCTCTTACCACCCTACGAGACGAGTCCGAACTATGAAGAGTCGTTACTACCGAGAAACCTGTGAGAACAAAAGGACCATCTTTTCTTTCCAACAGCGATATATGTACGTAAGTTGTTGGAGCCGCATTGAAGCGCTTTATATAACCTGTTAATTATATTTTCCATAAACTTCTTCCATAGTGTTCAAGTGCTTTATATTCGTGCGAAATCTGCTGCCTGACCGTATCACAACGAATTTATGACAACAACTCTACCGATTTGCGAGATAAAAAGCCGATTGTTTTATTCTTTCATTGTTGTATCGAAATCAAATGCGTTAGCAAGTAGCTTTATAAACTGAAGAGTTTCAAGTCTGATTTGAAACAGCTTCATATTTGTCGAAAGTAGTGAATTTAGGAACGAGTAGTGGATTTTAAACGAGTAATATCAAAGGAAAATGAGAAATAACAAAACGAGGAAAGGATACCGAAATACCTGACATTAGATTCGAAATTTTGAAAATCACTGTTTATGGTCCTTACGTCGCAATTATTATCAAATAAAGACTCGTTTATGAGGTCCAACCTCAAATGACATATGATATCGTTACAACCGGTTATTCCGAAATCGGTTGAAATATCTCTGGCCACAGGAAATAGATATTTTGAAATTAGAAAAGTCATTCTACTCTTTGCAAGCACGTATGTGAAGATATCTCTGACAATTTTTTGTCACAAAGATTGACACCATCCAGAATTCATTCACGAGTCTATCGTATTCCGCGAAGTTTAGACGATGACAAGTTTACGGTAATGAAGAGTTTTACGACGTTATCGTCAGTGCCAGGTTAACGATGGAAGATGAGGGTGGACTATTAGAGTATTATCGACAAAAGCGAAATTGGAAAATTACAGGCAACGCGAGCAGAGTGGAAAATTATTTCCTTGGACGACGTCTGGGATGTTTCGTAATAGCACCGAAGCTACGAAAGATACGCCACGATTTCAATGCCGTGACTAACTCACGGTAACAGGTGGGTTCGTCTAGGCCAATTATATGTCTGTAGACTACAACCCAATATACGATGCCTCGTCGTTGTCCGATTCGCCAATTCCAAGGGAAGCTTTAAGATTTAAACTGAATACTTAAAGACACTTGCCGACGTAACTAACCTTCAAGGAATAAATGATATTATCTATCGCAATATTTATACTAGTTCATCTTATCGTTTCACTTCCAATTATTAAAAATCTTCCATACATAATCCGATAATATGTCTCAACTATCTGCGTGTCTAATTCCGAAAAGTTCATCATTTGCTCTATCTTTCTCGGATCTATGATATATATACATAGATATACCTTCGCTATGATTACCTACACGGCAGCGATATGCATTGCCTTAGGAATCAAATAGTATTCTTAACAATTATCACTTTTTGATTGTACTATGTACATATATAATCTATATAAATCATTGATATAGAAGACGAGGATACAAATATTAATATAGTAAAGTATTGAAATATTGAAATAGTGAAATATTTCAAAAACGAATGAAATATCGTTTAAATTATGTTCACCAAAGAAGGCCCTCCTTTTTTCCCCAGCTCGTACTCGATTCTTCGGCGAAGCGAAACGATGGCAAAAGGTGCATCGACGAAGTCTTAGGCGGGCAGTCGGCTGTGTCGACGGGACTTGAACTGTGCGGGCGGTGATACGTGCTGGGCCTGTCGAGTCATGAACAAGTAGAGGGGTTGGGCGTCGAAGTAAGCGAGCAAACGTTAGCCAGGCAGGCAAGCAGGCAAGCAGGTAAGCAGCGGAGAAGAAGCGGGAGCGGAGAGAGTGGTGTGTAAGAGGGGCCTGACACGCGATGCCTGCCTCGGGGAAGCAATCATGCGGCGGGTGGCGGGGGCGGCTTGCGAGAGGGGACTCCAACTTCCCTTTCCTCTCCCCCTTTTCCACCGACGCGATGTCTTGACAGCCCCACCGCCGCTTCCGTACCCCCACCCGTCTTCCTCGCCTTCGTCGAAGTCCCTCCAGCCGCCTCTCTCAACGATTCAACCTGCCAGCCAACGCCTCTTCTTCATCTCTCTTCTCTCTTTCTCTCTTTTGCTCTGTCTTTCTCTCTCCCTCTGTCTGTCTGTCTGTCTGTCTATCTGTCTATCTGTCTCTCTCCCTCCCTCTCTCTCTCTCTCTCTCCCTCAGTGTTTGGAAAAAAAATAGCCCCTACTCCTCTCTCGAAGCAACCCTCTCGCGACTGCTTTACTACGATCTTTTTCGACTCGGGAGTAGCGCTATGGGGCACTGTGATTATGCGGACCAAGCCGATAAAACAAAACACGAACTTCGTCTCCATACTTACTCCTTCGTAGTGATCTCTCAAGAAGAGAGAAAGCCTTTTTGTCGATGAGTAGAATTGCGCTAGAATAAATTCTGTATACGGTCGAAGGAGAAATTTTATCGAGATGGACGGTTGATTAGATCGAAGGATGATACGAGAGGTAGCTCTACGAAGTTGAAAGAGTTGCTATCTTCAGATGGCTCGAAGACTCCGAGAGGAGTAAGAAGAGCCATAGGAATATAAGAAGGAAGAGAAGAAGAAGGTGGAGGAGGATGAAGAGGAGAGGGCATCTGCAGCTTCGGGGCTAACTATGTAAATGAGAACGGAGAACGGATCGCCTCAGTTCAATAGACCTTCGACCCTTGGGTCCGGATAATTTGTTTATGAGCAACGCACGCGGCTATCCTCCGTATCCGCCGCGGGGTAAGGAGCTGCACGGTCCATTTCGCGGCAGATTCTATATATATATATATATATATATATATATATATATATATATATATATATATATATAGAGAGAGAGAGAGAGAGAGAGAGAGAGCCTCCTTCTTCATCCAGGCGGTCGCGCGACTACGACGGGAGAGATCTGCTATACGATTTACATACGATTACCAAGCAAAGTGAAGGCACGCACACCCACGCCACGCAAACGAAAAGAAGGGAGCACGAAAAGAAGGGAGATCGGTGAAGCCGACTTTTCTCGTCGGTCTACCAGAGGGATGTTGGACCTCTTCGGAGATGAAGGTGAGACGAAGAAGTAGAGGGAGGATTCGCGAAGAAGAAGAAGAAGAGAGAGGAGGAAAAGAAGGAGGAAGAAGAGCCATGGGGAGGATCGTAGAGAGGATCGTGGAGAGGAGTTCTGAGTCCTGGGGCTGTCGGAACGTCGATGAGCGGCAGTCGGCGTGGGCCGCTCGGTAGGACGCCAGCAACCTGAAGAAGCCCGCGCCCTTCGGGCGAACTTTCTTGGAAACAATGCTCACAACCTGCGGACATGGACCGCCTCCTCTCCCTTAACGGGGCCACCTCTTTTACCATTGTCCGAAAAAGAGACTCGTGAGAGGGTGGAGGATCAAGAGTCGAATTAAAAACAAACACGACAACGTCGCGACGTAAACGTAGTTTAACTCCGACGTTTTGTTCCAAGAATTATCAGGCACTTTTTTCTTTTCGGGAAATATTCTTGCATTATCCACAATTTTTCTAACTTTGGTCTTATCGATCCAATGACATGATCGCTTTGTCACGATGATTTTATTCAAACTAACTATACTCGATCAATTCCAACTTAGTCTGTTCCCACTGATACATTGTTTTTATATAAATTACTTAACATATAACATACTCAACATATCTATAGAGCGACGTAGTATAATTCGGTCTCGTTATGTGGCCGAAAATCCGTTAAATATACATTCATGCATTCATACATATGTATGTGAGCGTATACATATTAGAGCACTATTGTCTCATCATTATTCATTCCACTCTTCCGCTAGGAAAACACGATAGCCTGCATACCCAAACACGGAACACCTTCAACAATATCGCCCTTTTTGCTTTTATACCGAGAGCAACGATATCGACATCGTCGAAACTAGACATCGACTCAACATCTGTTGATACGCTGATCTAATCTTTATATAGATTCCATTTTTCTGTAGACAAAAGACTTTGTCTCATTTCAAAGGATATCATGAAAAATTAGAAAGAATTTATGGATGTAAATTTACTGAGCGAGGAAAAGCTATAACGTTTCTGATCTTAGAAAACTTTGTCGGTTGTGTACTGTTACTGGATATCATGACAAAAATTCAAATGTCAGGCAAAAAAAAATAACATTTAAATCTTATTACTTGACCATTAATTTCGAAGCTTCCTTACTCAATTAGTTTCAACAAATTTCTTACACACAATTACAATTCTCGAACTTTATTCCGAGATAAGAATCCATCAATTGCTCCGAATAAAAAGAAAATAATTGTACGTAATGAAAAAGTAGAATTCACTCGTTTCTTTAAGACGCCATTGTAGATGAGTATCAAAGATACTTGGGAATAAGCTAAAGTGAAAGAAAATAAAACGTAGCCTCAAAGATGGTTGAAAGTTCGAAAACTACGTAAATGTTCGTCTTAGTAAAAGAAGATATCAAATTACGGGAAAATCGTGGCATTTCTTTACACGCCATAAAACTCGGTAAGTAGTAGGATTTCTTGAAAAGCGTTCGCGGACGCGTTTCCACGCAACGATTTGAACGCCATTGCATCGGCTCGACTATTCTATCCGTCTCTCGCGAGAAATAATGACTAGGTAGGTACTCGTCGATACAGCATTGCACGCCCGATACTAGTAAAGAAAAACAAAACGATGATAGTGAGTATAGTGAGAGCTGAAATCGGTCGAAGAGAAACGAATACGTACGCAAGAGCCTCTAGAGAAACTGCGTAAAATATTTGGACGCCATGTAGCCGCAACCGCCATCTTGTAATTAGGGGATCAAGAAAGCATCGCTTTAATGAGCCGCAGATCCCTCTCGCTCACGAGCAATAAGATGAGAGTCTCCGAGAAAGAGAGAGAGAGAGAGAGGGAGAGAGAGAGAGAGAGAGGAAGTGAGAGTGCAAGAGAGAGAAAAGTGTGTAAGAGCAAAACTTGTAATATAAAAGCATATAGTCAACCAGGGGCGCAGAAGCAAAAAAGGTATGGTCGAGTAAAATATTTCATAAGGAGAGAACGGGGACAGTGGTAGTGAAGAAGGATGAGATGGAAGGAAGAAGAGAGAAAAAGAGATGTAGGTGGTGTAGGAGGATGAGCGAAAGGAGATACAAAATAGAAAGAGAAAGAGAATGAAACGAGGGAGGAAGCGGAGAAGAAGAAGAAGAAGAAGAGGAGGAGGAGGAGAAGGAGATGAGAAGAAGGAGAAGAGAGGCGGAAAAGGTAGAGAGCAAGAAAGGGTAGAGAGGAGAAGGAGAAGGAGGGGTAGGGATTCAATTGCAATAAAAGCATCGTGCCCGTAATCTTAGACAGCGAAACGTAGGAGAAGGAGAACGGGGCCTGGTAGGTCGAGCCACCGCACGAGTTACGTATGAGGAATCCGCCACGGGCGTGGCTACAACGATTGCGCGCGCGAGAGCAAAGCTTCCCCGCGCGCGATATTTTTCTCTGGCGAGCACGTTCGTGCCGACACGAGAGATGGTGTGCCTTAGTCTCTCTCTCTCTCTCTCTCTCTCTCTCTCTCTCTCTCTCTCTCTCTCTCTCTCTCTCTCTCTCTCTCTCTCTCTCTCTCTCTGGACCATAGATATAGCAGCTTGCAACAGATATATAACACCCTGGCATTGAGAGACCCGAACGTAATGAAAGACCGACATTGTGCCTATGCGAACGCACCTTCCAGCCAGATACGTATACCGCTTTTTTCATGAACCCGTGCTCCTAATGACAGGGTCATGCAAGACAATGGAGAACGTTTACCGAATGGACTGATATCTAGAAATGTGCTTGTTTCCACGCTCTCAGCTATTTTTTGGATACTTGTGACTAAAATGGATTGAATGAACCCTTATATTGATTTAATGATTTGACTAAAAATATAAGAAATCCTTTGATATGATCTTTCTTCTTGTAAAATGATATTGAATTTATGGCGAGAATTTACGTTTCAAAAATACTGCTGTTGTAAGATCGTATAGTCTATTCATAGTATTGCTTTATTAAATAGTTCGAATATTTCTAACAAACTTTCCGTGTAACTCCCTGTATATTTATATTCTATAGTGGAAATAAACACGAGAGATATACTCTTTGATCGACTGAATGTAAATTTAAGGCTATTTTACAAGCCGATATGTCAGACACGAAGAGACAGAGTACCTACATTTTTAAATGACGAATAATACATAGGTATGTATAATCATCGATAACCATTCGATAAAGCTCCATTGCAACTGCTTAAGACTCCTCGATATATACTCTCGTCTCGTTAAAAATATCGTTCACATAGAAAAAAGTGAGATCATATTAATTATGGGAACTTGCGCGTTTTATAATGCACAAAGGGTGTCATCGCAAAGTTAAACGGTAGGTGCCGACAGTGGCCTTTCTTTATATTTCTCGAGAGACACAACGCGAGGAGAATACTTTATGCAAGAACAAAGGAATTTATAATTGCGTCGGGTTAACGCGAATACAAAAGATCCAGGAACGTAATTGGGGTCTGTGCGCGCAGATGTCGGAGTCACGAATCGCTCTTAGCGGACGTTCGACCGTGCGTGGGGACGGTGTTGCGATCTTTTTTTCCCTCTTTCTCTCTTTTTGATGGAGTCGAAGCGATAGCAACTTTCGATTGCCGATAGTCGGCTGCGCGCGGCACGAAATACCTTCATCCTTGAATTTTGGTGCGCCAAAAGGACAAAGAAAACGGAACTCAGTTCTGCCCGCTTGGATATAAACAATTTACGAAAAAAATTCTATGTTTAAAGTCTAACTAATCTTCGCGTTAGACCATCGTTATTTTTCTATCGATCTAAGATGGATCCAAACGAATCCAACAGATCCCGTGAAACACACTTTTAAGCGTGCGATCGAAAAAGTTACTCCGTTTACGCCGGCTTCACCTCCTGAATCAGATACAGGTATCTGCAGCATAATATATCACACAAGAACGTTTGCCTCCGGGCCCTCGGGACATGCGGGTGTATAATCTTTGGCCGGTCGAGCGGAGCTAAGAGTTTGGGCCCAATTACAGGGCCAGAACGAACGAACGAACGAACGAACGAACGAACGAACGAACGAACGAACGAACGAACGAACGAACGAACGAACGAACGAACGAACGAACGAACGAACGAACGAACGAACGAACGAACGAACGAACGAACGAACGAACGAACGAACGAACGAACGAACGAACGAACGAACGAACGAACGAACGAACGAACGAACGAACGAACGAACGAACGAACGAACGAACGAACGAACGAACGAACGAACGAACGAACGAACGAACGAACGAACGAACGAACGAACGAACGAACGAACGAACGAACGAACGAACGAACGAACGAACGAACGAACGAACGAACGAACGAACGAACGAACGAACGAACGAACGAACGAACGAACGAACGAACGAACGAACGAACGAACGAACGAACGAACGAACGAACGAACGAACGAACGAACGAACGAACGAACGAACGAACGAACGAACGAACGAACGAACGAACGAACGAACGAACGAACGAACGAACGAACGAACGAACGAACGAACGAACGAACGAACGAACGAACGAACGAACGAACGAACGAACGAACGAACGAACGAACGAACGAACGAACGAACGAACGAACGAACGAACGAACGAACGAACGAACGAACGAACGAACGAACGAACGAACGAACGAACGAACGAACGAACGAACGAACGAACGAACGAACGAACGAACGAACGAACGAACGAACGAACGAACGAACGAACGAACGAACGAACGAACGAACGAACGAACGAACGAACGAACGAACGAACGAACGAACGAACGAACGAACGAACGAACGAACGAACGAACGAACGAACGAACGAACGAACGAACGAACGAACGAACGAACGAACGAACGAACGAACGAACGAACGAACGAACGAACGAACGAACGAACGAACGAACGAACGAACGAACGAACGAACGAACGAACGAACGAACGAACGAACGAACGAACGAACGAACGAACGAACGAACGAACGAACGAACGAACGAACGAACGAACGAACGAACGAACGAACGAACGAACGAACGAACGAACGAACGAACGAACGAACGAACGAACGAACGAACGAACGAACGAACGAACGAACGAACGAACGAACGAACGAACGAACGAACGAACGAACGAACGAACGAACGAACGAACGAACGAACGAACGAACGAACGAACGAACGAACGAACGAACGAACGAACGAACGAACGAACGAACGAACGAACGAACGAACGAACGAACGAACGAACGAACGAACGAACGAACGAACGAACGAACGAACGAACGAACGAACGAACGAACGAACGAACGAACGAACGAACGAACGAACGAACGAACGAACGAACGAACGAACGAACGAACGAACGAACGAACGAACGAACGAACGAACGAACGAACGAACGAACGAACGAACGAACGAACGAACGAACGAACGAACGAACGAACGAACGAACGAACGAACGAACGAACGAACGAACGAACGAACGAACGAACGAACGAACGAACGAACGAACGAACGAACGAACGAACGAACGAACGAACGAACGAACGAACGAACGAACGAACGAACGAACGAACGAACGAACGAACGAACGAACGAACGAACGAACGAACGAACGAACGAACGAACGAACGAACGAACGAACGAACGAACGAACGAACGAACGAACGAACGAACGAACGAACGAACGAACGAACGAACGAACGAACGAACGAACGAACGAACGAACGAACGAACGAACGAACGAACGAACGAACGAACGAACGAACGAACGAACGAACGAACGAACGAACGAACGAACGAACGAACGAACGAACGAACGAACGAACGAACGAACGAACGAACGAACGAACGAACGAACGAACGAACGAACGAACGAACGAACGAACGAACGAACGAACGAACGAACGAACGAACGAACGAACGAACGAACGAACGAACGAACGAACGAACGAACGAACGAACGAACGAACGAACGAACGAACGAACGAACGAACGAACGAACGAACGAACGAACGAACGAACGAACGAACGAACGAACGAACGAACGAACGAACGAACGAACGAACGAACGAACGAACGAACGAACGAACGAACGAACGAACGAACGAACGAACGAACGAACGAACGAACGAACGAACGAACGAACGAACGAACGAACGAACGAACGAACGAACGAACGAACGAACGAACGAACGAACGAACGAACGAACGAACGAACGAACGAACGAACGAACGAACGAACGAACGAACGAACGAACGAACGAACGAACGAACGAACGAACGAACGAACGAACGAACGAACGAACGAACGAACGAACGAACGAACGAACGAACGAACGAACGAACGAACGAACGAACGAACGAACGAACGAACGAACGAACGAACGAACGAACGAACGAACGAACGAACGAACGAACGAACGAACGAACGAACGAACGAACGAACGAACGAACGAACGAACGAACGAACGAACGAACGAACGAACGAACGAACGAACGAACGAACGAACGAACGAACGAACGAACGAACGAACGAACGAACGAACGAACGAACGAACGAACGAACGAACGAACGAACGAACGAACGAACGAACGAACGAACGAACGAACGAACGAACGAACGAACGAACGAACGAACGAACGAACGAACGAACGAACGAACGAACGAACGAACGAACGAACGAACGTAAATATGTATAATGATATGTATAGATATATATACACCTCCATCGTCGAAGCTTTGGTAATTGTCGATTGTCCTCTATCCATGTGCAATGTACGCGCACTCGTGCATGTTTCGTCGTGCTGCATTCAAAGATTAGAATTTGTATAGAAGACTTGTAGAATTCATTGTACTATATGTCTAATGTTATATTGTATTCCGATAAACGATTATGGAATTTTTAAAAATTAATAGATTATGGCGTGAAATTATAAGAAAAACACAAACCATCGTTGACGATAGAAGAGAACGCAAGAAGTAGCATTAATTGTTGTATTAACATTATTACGAATCGGATCAAAGAAAGTTAATAATCAATGACAATGTCTTCGTTGATCACTAAGAAATTGTATTGTCAATGGGTGGTCGAGCACGATAGAACCAAGCCGAACGAGACGAACTCGTGAGGGTTCCTTTTCCTCCAACAAACGAAGGCAGGACTTCTCGGGCACATAATTAGCCAACATCTATCAGCCCGGAGCTATCAGCTCTGTATCCAAGCTCGAAACCACCCTCGAGTCAACGACGTAAGCAGCATTTTCTATCTTTTTATGGGCATAAGTGATCGACCCGATAAGATTCGGAGAATTTCTCGAATGTATACATAATACCTTTCATATAAGGGAAAAGGATGTGTTGTACTTCGATATTTATTAATGTCTGTGCTGGATTTTTATACCTTTATCGTCCGACGTTGAATTCTTCGCACTGTGTATATTATAAAAGCGATATTTGACTTATCAATATAAAATGAATCATCAGTTAAAATTTTTTTTATCCCATATACATACATATATACTGGCTTACAAAGAGAAGTTCTTTCGATTTTTAAATCGCCTGCGGGCCTAGCACGCGCACGTTACAGCATGGATCTTTAAAATCGGATATGCTGTCAGAAGTATGTCATGAGTTTGAAAGATACGACATTAAAAACGCGGCACGAGTTGTCATTGCATGCCATACATATCATTGTATCTTACGGTGTGATTCTATTTCGTTCTTCGATAGAAACTGTTCCATAAACTAACATGCATCGTGTTAAATTTTAGAAAAATTATCAACCGTTTGGAGCAATCCGGTCGAAATCATGATGGGAGATATAATTTTCTCTAACGTCTTCGAGAGACAACCAGTCCATTTCTCTCTCGTCTAAAACCGGCTCCAATTTTGTTTCATAATTCCGCGACACGCGATTTGGTCAAACGAATCCTCTTTCGGTCAGAGTGAATCCAGGAAACTAATTATTTTGTCAGCTGCATTTTGCCAATTCGATGCCGGAACTTCGACAGGTGAACGTTCCGACTGATTTCTCATCCGTCAAACGTTCTGTCCCTCAAAGGCTTGAAACATTGATTCCTCGTTTGACGAAACTTCGCTCTTCGCGTGCTTTGATATTGGTTTATTTCGTGCGGTTGGCAGGATGAAATAAAAAGAGTGTATTCTACGGTACCATTTCAAATTAAATTTATCGACCACACATAGGACACATACTACGTTGCGTTTCCTATGTTCGGACAAGCGTAACGTTAGAATTTTAAACGAGGAAACGAGTTATTCTTCGTCTTTTCCTCATTCAGCTTTTACGTTTCATTTTTCATTATACAAACTGTCTCTTTTTATGCTAGGAAATGACGTTGATTTGATTAAGATAATAGAATGATTGATTCCATGACGTAATGTTCGTGCGTTCGGCAATTGTATAATACAACGTCTTCGTCGACTCGTTTGTATACAAATTTCAATTTTCTTTAATTTTTTTCGGATTATTACTATCTTATTGCTATTTAGAGAAAAAAAGAAATAAGAAACACCTGCTTCTCGTGTCGTGTTTAACGCAAACCATATTAAAACTGTCGAGCTATGCAACAATGTCAACGGTTAAAGGGCAATGACTATGAACTTTAATTATCGTTTCAGCTATGGAGAAGTCGTAGCATGAATACTAAGGGAATGACAGCGCTGTTTTATCAGATCGGAAGAGATACAGTAGTATTTCCTCGAAGCGATTGCTCTTGACACCTGCAGCCAATCAAGTTCGAAAATGCGTTATTCAGAAAGTAAATTACTCCGACTATTCTTGTCTTGTAACTGATTTCTCGTAATTTAACGTATGCGTATTTATTGAATCGTTTTTCCGATGATAATCCAAACCTTCAACAATGAACCAATTAATTAAACGTTATATACAAAATGTCAAGCACTGTAATATTGTCATTTAAGCAATTTCGAAAATTACAAATATCTATGACAGATCAGAAAATACTTCTTTCAAGAAATTAACAAAAGTTAATTTCTAAGTTAATCAGTAACAAAAGAAGTACATAAAAATGTCTCCAAAATGAAACAGCTATCAAGAGATACAAAGTTGAAATGAAATTTACGAGTCGATCGAATATCTCGCCGGCGGAGTTGCACCTGCGGGCATCAGATCATGAGCAAAAACACAGACCGAAATATTCGTGCCGTGAGGCAATCTAGTGCCTTCGTACATACACTCACGTGACATACGCTCCTGTGAATCCTTTTGCGAACGGACCACGAGCATTTACCATAATTCATGTTAATTGTCCTCAGCATGCGTGCACCTGTTCCAAATCCCACGCGTTTTGATTGCATTTTGCATTTGTAGAAATATTTCGCACGTTGGATCCAGGTCAAAGAAACTGCGCTCATATTTCAAACGAAAAGGACTCGTTCGTTTGACAAAAGTAGAGAGAGAGAGAGAGAGAGAGAGAGAGAGAGAGGGAGAGAGAGAGAGAGAGAGAGAGGGAGAGAGAGAGAGAGAGAGAAAAGGCTTCTCTATAAAATGGAGATGTAACAATTTTATTATTCAATCTCTTGGGAGACGATAATAATTGCCTTCTGCATCCATAAAAGGATTGTGCATATAACACCGACTATATGGTTTATATATGTGTATGTATATGTGCTGTTGAACACAGAAAGAGCAAAAGAGAGAGAGAGAGAGAGAGAGAGAGAGAGAGAGAAAGAGAGAAAGAGAGAGAGAGAGAGAGAGAAAGAGAAAGAGAGAGAGAGATAAATAGAGAGAGAGAGAGAGAGAGAGAGAGAGAGAGAGAGAGAGAGAGAGTGAACAAGAGAAGAGAGTGTATATGCATATCGGTAACACACTGATTCAATACGAGCCGCTGGTTGCTCGTTTCCTTTTCACGTGGTCCGCAACAATGCCACGTGGCAGCGCGTGCCGCAAACTAAAAAAGACCCTTCGTGCTCTTTCCAGACCAAGTTCAGTTGCTGGTCGAATATAATTAACCATCAGTTTTGGGTTTCTTCGGAGAAGGAATTCTCCACACTCCGACGTGTGAGCGAGCTCGAATGGATCGGGACACGTCAACAGTATAGAGTGGCTCATGAGGGACACGAAGAGCCTAGAAAAAGGCGGAATACATTTCATAAATCGGTTGGTTTGCATAAAAGAGAGAAATATGAACCACCGTCTTGAGATAGACCTCGCATACAATGTGGAAAACAAGAATCAGGAATATCAAACGGCATGTTTATATGGTGAAGATCGGACGCACTCTTTCCCTATGAAAATAAAAAAATAGTATTAACAATGGCTTTTACGACGAATAAAACGGTTCATCCGAGCTAGGAAGTTTGAATACCTCCTTCGAAAGGAGATATTCGAAGAAAAAGAGAGATGAACGTTGTCTGACTTTCACGAAAGTGAAATGCGAATTATCAGCTAGTTAGATGTCCCTTTTTTGAGCTCGTAAACAAGCTTCTCGATACACATCGCCTATGTAGACGACAGGACAGCTGGCTCAGAGGCGATCTTGATTTAATTAGCAAAGTAATTGCAGGGTCGAATCTTTCGATATCGCTCAGGGGGACGTTGACGGCTTGATTGAAATGTTCCCTGAAAAAAATAATCCAATTTGGGCTGGGCGGTAGTTAGAGTGCTAATTGCGTATAATCTTAAACCCCGAAAGCTATAGTGCATCGATGCGGTTGGCGCTCGTGCGATATACTTTTCGCTCTTTAAAAGTCCGATTTTAACGCTTCCAGCTGATCCAGCTCCTCCTTGTTCTTTTCCTTCTCTTTTTATTTTCTCCGAACGCGACTACTAAAAGTATTCTCGGATGAACCGCTCGAAGGGACTCGAATAACGAAAGCGAAGGAAATGAAGTGATTCTAACGACGGTATTCGATTTAGTGTTCTAGTTAGTGTTCGTGAAGGTAGAATGATATTTGCCAAAAGAGAAAAGTTACCGTGAGAATATATGGCAAAGATGAAAAGTATGTTCTAATAACAAATAACAGAATATAAGATAGTAAAATATGAATAAAATAAAAATATAAAGAAATAGAATTATGTTCAATTAAAATAAGTCAATAAATAAATAGACAAAGATCTGATCAGTAATATAAATGCTAAACATAAAAAGACTAGACGTGTGTCGTCGTGTTACTTGAATAATTTGCTCGATTAATTAATCAAAATCACTCGTACTCGCAAAAAGAAACGATACGTAATCGAGACTACTTCTACTCTCGATTCAACAAGGAGCATTCTATAAGCTGCACTCGAGTTCAAACGAGTAGTGAAGCGCGCTTAATAATACCTTTCGATAAACAACGCCACCCTTCGCCTGCTTAACAAACAAAACATACTCCTTGCGCACGTGCAAAGCTAAAATCATGATACTATAAGCCCCACTTTTATTACGCGAAGAAGTAAGTGCTTGAGGAGATTCCGGTTAAAAAGCGTTAATGTCATAACGAAACCAGTGCGTCGTATTTTTTGAAACGATCCCATTTTACATTTCATTTGATATGACGCACATGTTCTCAGGAATTTCATTAATGATATCTCAATATTGACGGAAGTTGAGACGGAGGTAAATGATGTATCTATGTAGGAAGCGATGCGATAGTATTTCAAAACCGTTCAAAATATTTGCAAATTTTCGCGAAATGCCGTATTTCCCTTTTCTCTTCATACCGCGTTATTAATAAAATAATTGTTACATTATGTCATAAAATGCATTATTATATTTCAACGCTCTCACACCAGAACACGTACATACATTTAATTGCATTTATCCTGGGAAGCGATGGGTGCGCTGATGCGACATCCGCCTCTCCTCATCGGTTTAAATTCAAGCCGAAAATTAAACAAAGAGCAAAACTATTGCGTTTTCGCACTAACTCGACGACAAACAACGTCGGATTGGTTTAATTCGAGCTACGCGAACTCGTGCATCGTTTAATCATTGCTCTTAATTATCGGTCAGACCGATCAAACGAAGAGACTTTATACTACCAATGATTATTGCTGAGTAATGTAACTAGGGAGAACGATTCACGTTAACCCAAGATTTCGAAGCTCTACTTCCGATTTTCGGATACATATTTTCAAACAGAAGGAGACCGCTCAAGGCATCGTTCGCCTGCGGGGTTCCATGCCCTTAAAAATAACCAATAAACGGCCAATAAAAACAAACCGTTAAATGGTTGGAGTTACGCTCTCGTGAGTAAAAGAGCTACCGGTTAATTACAGGTCTAATGCCGGCACCGTAGCACAGCATACAGCCCAACGCACGGCCAAACATAACCTGGAATTTTAATAGATCCGTGTTTCGTCGAGTTCACGCCTTTTCTTCGTACTTTAATCGCATAGTCGAACTTTCTGAATAAAAATTTACATTTATTTATTGTTTACGGAAGATACGATGTTATAAAGATTTATTATATAAAAATTTGTATCTAACAAAATATATGTAAAATATACGAATTTTTGTTAGAACGACATATTTTCCTTGTAAGATTTTTCACTTTTCTTAAGTTTCAAGAAGCGAATTTGAATGGCGGACGTACGTATCTATTTAATATGACCCGTTCCTCATCAATTTCGCTAGCCTTCACGAATTAATGGCCGACAGGTTGATTTCAGTGAAGGAGGAAGCGCAATTCCCAAACGGAGGCTCTTTCAGGAGTCGTGTGTTCGCCACGGGGGTCGTATCCCGCAGGGCTTCAACACCGACACCTTTGCCCCTTTTTATCGTTCTCTCTCTTATTTTCTACTCCTCTCTCTCCCTCTCTCTCTCTCTCTCTCTCTCTCCCTCTCTTTTTCCTATAAACGGAAGACGAATGTGCTCACTCAATGGAGTTGCTTTCTAATCACAAATATATACATACGATGCCTACTTCATGTTCAAGAATGTGAATACGTTTATTTTATATAATTGATTGCTATGACAGCAAAGCTGAAACAAATTCTAACGATACCTGTGTTCGATCTTTCAACGTGATTTTTTAATTCAAAAATGACGAAGAAACCAATGTGGGATGTTCCTTCTGAGAGGATGTATTGTTCGAATTATTTTTTTATGGAGATATCTAAATAGAAACATAAGTAAGGCGAATATCGGTAACTGGTTTGACCGTAGTAGCGTATAAAATGGAAAGGTACGATACGCAGGGCGTTAATGAATTAATTAAAAAACGAAATGAATCACGTTGCTGAAATTCGCCACTAAAAACTCATTAAGCTAAAAATTCACCGGATGATTTATCATGGATTATCGTATCAACTACCTGCACTGTAGATACAATATTAAGCAGAGTGAGATATAATTTATTAGAAAGGTCTCGATGTCGTGCGTTGGAAAAACAATCGTGGCTCAAGAAATTCTACTCTGGTTTACACGTAGAAATAAGAAAAATAGATATTACATTATCATCAATATGATTTCCTTCTTAATGATTCCAGGACATTTCCAATAATAAAACGCGTTCACGAAAAAATATATAGGAGATACACAATTTTACGTTCCATCAAGCGACAATAAATCCCCGTTACCAACGTGGTAAGTATCGTTGGGTCGGTTATATATCACCACAGGTTGCTATACAACAATATTTTATAGCTGTTTTAATAAATGTTTTTCTCGGTGAAAAGGCACCGATGTAGCAGTACCTTGAACATTGACGCATGACCGTGTTATATCGATGCCCGCGTAAGAGCATCAATACACATACAACTGCATTTACACATATATATACACACACACACACACTGTCACATCTTTTCGTATATCAAACGCTTTTACTGTAAACTCGATGCTCAAAAATTCTGATAAATAACTCTCGATAAGTCACATGATGTTTTCGGTGCGTTACATTTTCTTCGTCGTCAGAGATGCTCATCGAACGAAATCGAATTAAAATTGGTCTTCCGACAACACTCGAATATATACTTATCTATATAGAAATATCGTTAAGAGACCGATAGAAATTCATGCCTGATAAATGAATTCTTGCTTTTCACGAGAATGCAACTAACGGTCAACAGAAAGTATTCGCCTATCTCGCGAATACTTCTTATTTTGTTTTGCACGGATGCCATCCTACGAAATAGTGCGCTACACAGGTATATCCGTTAAACGACTCGTTAATTGTATTTTTAGGGGGCTTCCTGCGAAAGCTTTCGGTTCCTAATTTACCGACTCGCCCGTTTGGTTTATAGGGGCCCGATGTAACATTTATAGTATAACCGACACCACACCTCGTTAAATCAAAGGATTGGAATATGCTTATAGCTACACGTCCCACTAAGAATTATAACCAAACGAGAGAAGAGAAAGAGGGGGAGAGAAAGGATGCTATCTCTCTTTTCTCCCTGATCGAAACCACCGGCACTGCTAGACCAACGACGACCCGTCGATGGAGTTACTACTATTTCCATTTTCTGTTATAACAAACGCACGAATAGTAGCAAAGAGAAATTTAATTCTTTTAGACTTATATATTTAGAAGCGCATCAGATAATTTTGATAACGTTCTGGGCTTTTTCATTCAGAAGTTCGTATATTCTATTATGTCATTATGTTCGAGATAGATTGTAAAACACATTAAAACTCACTCAGTTTTTTCTGTAGCTTTCTATCTTGAACGTCAATAAATCTTTTTTTGAACGAGATGAAGAATACACCTCCGGGAATATTCGGAACTTTAGTGGATGTCACACATTCGAGTTTTGTACTTTATTAGGTCACCCTGTACAGAAGTTTGCGGAACGAGTGGAAGCTCGAAGGAGACGACGTTGGAAGTTGGAGGAAGTAGAAAAAGGAAGAGATCTTCGTTGAGTCGTGGAAGAAAAGAGAGAAAAAGAGAGAGAGAGAGAGAGAGAGAGAGAGAGAAAGAGAAAAGAGCGTCAGCCATATGGACTTATCCGGGCAACGTAGTCCGAAAATAATAAATCTCTGAACGTGCTGCAGGATTATTAAAAGAGTCTCTGGTTCGTTCTCTCCCCCTACGTTTGAAAAGAGGGAGAGCCCATGTAGAAGAGAAACAAAACGCATTACCGTTTCTTAATGAAGCTGAGGGATACGAACGAGCCGAGGCAACGAACGAACGAAAGAACGGTGCAAATAGTATCGTGTGGACGGCTCGACGAACGAAGGAACGAAGCAGCAACGGACAGACGGACACGGACGTAGAGGACGGATAGACGGACGGACCGACGTTCAGAACTAATTGGAGCCACGAGATGTTAAGAGAGCGAAAGAAGGAAAGAAAAGAGAGAGAAAGAGAGAGAGAGAGAGAGAGAGAGAGAAAGAGAGAGAGAGAGAGAGAGAGAGAGAAAGAGAGAGAGAAAGAGAAATAGGTGCTCTTGGTGGACCTTTCTCAAAAAATAAAGCAAGAAATAGAGAAGATGATGCGTACGGCGACTAGTGAATATCCACATTAATGACCGCTTCATCCATCAGTCGTTCGTTTGTTTAACGATATTGCATCGATGCGTCGATGTACTTATGCACGGAAATAGACTATCTCTATCTTTCCCCTTCTTTTTTTCTCTATCAACCATCTATTTATTTGTTTAAGTTCCATACACTAATATAATCTTATTCCCGGCAATATAACAACCCACGCTTAATTACGTCTCTAATCATCAATTCGTGATAATTCGGTATATGTGCCTCTTTTATTAATTTGTATTGATAGATTATAAATCTTTTTTCTTTCGTATATTATTTGATAGAAAATAATAGTAAGAAAAAATATGAATTCTCAAAAGTGGAACACTGAATGCAGAATATTATTGCAAAGTGCGAGCTGACAAAAGCAAACGGACTTTTGTGTTAGAATATTACGTGGAAACGATCTATGATAATATTTTAATACCTATTTTTAAGTGCTCGCAAATTATAGTCATCTGGGGCTTACGACAAAAGCGGCATTAGCATGCTTCTACGATGAAATCTCGACTGCCCTCATATCATTATCGAATTATGCTCCTTTTAAGATTCTAATCGAGCTAGAACGATTCGTCTATGTGCACGCCCACGATTTCGTAACTTTTTCTTCTTTTTCCTTCTGTTCCAAAAAAAGTACAGCTGTGGGCAGAAAAATGTGAGAAAAATTTGAGAAAGTTCAGAAATAACAAATAAAAAAATTAATCTTCGCATTGAATCTATTTTTTCTTCGATTCATAATCGGTCAGAAGGTCTCTCCAATTTCGGCACTTTAAAACATATATTCCTTCGATTTTCCAGTCGAGTAAGCATCGCTTGAAGAACCCTTGTGCGTCTGGCAAAGCGTGCACTATCCTGTTACGCGATCTCTTCCAGGCCGCAATCAAAATTCAAATCACACTTTTACAGCCGAGCATAAAATCAATATTCGCTCTCCAGACACGTCCCTAAATTCCATCGAAATCAAATCAATATGATTCACGGATTTAAAACCGATATTATTACAAACAATTCGCGACCACGAATTTACGCTGAAGTTGTCGGAAAGAATGAATAAATAAAAAATGAATAAATAAAAAATAAATAAATAAAAAGAAACAATCATTAAGATTATTAAAGAACGAAAGAAGGAAAACAAAAAAAATAGTAAGCGTTGTACGTTGTATCACTGCTTCTAAGTGTCATTATTTATCAGATAAATCTCGACGTTATTGCTTATCTCATCTTAAAGTCATAAAAAATTTCAAGGAGCAATGAAAACAAGCAGTTCAGCTGAGACTCATCTGTATCCGCGCATTGGTACGAAAAAATAGTTCGCCTGACGGTCGTGCAGAGTCCAAAGTATAACAAAACGAAGAGAGAAGGTTGTTTAGGCATCCGGAATAGTGCCCTTATAAATGGTTTTTCTATATTGCCTCGCGTCTGGCTCGCGTTGGACATGGACATGGGTTACCAGTTCATTTAAATAAGTTAAGGGTCTCGCTTAGTGCCTTAGCGGGTCCATTACAGTTGGGCAAAAGCGGCTAATTACCTGCCTGACGTGAGTTATAAACTCCTCTACGGCCAACGCTCCCATCTTTGAATATTTTTAACCCGATCTCGATTTTTACTATAAAAACGCGATCTATTGGTGCCAGGTGACTTTCAACGCAACATTAATATAGAAATCTGTCTTTTCATATTAAGCAAATGTCTCGAAGTAAATAATCTTTGAGCAACTTTCAGAACGAAGTTCCATACTACGAATACTTTCGAGCAGTTGGAACTTTATTAATTTATTTTGACACATGTGAATTTACGACAGCGATAATGGCTCAGATCGTCAGATTTTTTTTTCTCTCTAACAAAAGAAAAACTCGAAAGAGAAATGCACAGGATCGCGCGAGTTAATTTCAACGGGACGTCGAAAGTGCGATAAAAAAATTCGTAAATGAGATTATGTTCGCTGATTATGCAGCTTAGTTTTTTACGGCGGTCGAATAAAATGGCAATCTTCGGGTAACAGAGAGCACGGGAACACGATAAAGCAGTCTCTGACAGTTGAAATTTCGTAATAAACGATCGAGAAGGGCGGTACCTTTTGGACAGAAAATTAATCTAGTTTGTCATAACGTGGGCGGTTTAGTTCAAAGTGCCGCTAATGAGAAAAAGGCTGGCCTACGTCCTTCTTATTTGTCAATGGGATCATCGTACCCATGAATCACGGGCAGGAGAGGCTCATAACGCTCATAGAAACGTATAGAAATTCTACTTTCTTTGCTTTCTAACAATTTTACGTATTGTTGAAATTTTATTATTATATACACTATATTTATATATTAATTAATATCATTTTTATGTTATAATCAAACAATGAAAGTAAAGTACAACAATTTCAAACAAAAATAAGTAATTTGTATTTTTGTTTTTTATTTTTTTATTTTTTTTTTGTAATGTTTCCTTACCCTTCACCCTACGAACGAGCAAACTAAACGGCCCTACGGGACTAGTTAGCTTTGGTTAGCGGTCACGGAACGATGCGAACGACACTAGCGACGGATAAGATAGACAGACACTAGGGCGGAGGTAGTCTATTTCATGGTTAATTTAACTAACTCGATTTCACCATCACCATCGTCCCTGTTACGATCAACTACTATCACCACTACAACCATGGCAATCGAGCTTGGGCACTACCACTCTTTAAAAAACCGGAGCATCAAGTTAGATAGGGTAAACTCGATGACCACCCTCCTATTTTCTACCACGCACGGTTCACGAATTTTTCCCGTAGAAGGGAAACCGTCTACGAAGTTTTACAATCTTCAAACCTGACCGTTTTTCTGTTTTCCAACTATTAGGCGAAAACAGAAAAGACAAACTTCGAAGAGAACAAAGAAGATGGTTTAAGCAAATGAAAAGCGACAATGCAGACATGAAGTGCACGTTCGCAAAATGACTTGTTCCTTTATTCGAGTCAGTGCACACATGAGAAAACAACGGCAGCAATTTTAGACTTGGCCTTTCAAAGAGAAAAAGAAAGAAAAAGAAATAGAGAGAGAGAGAGAGAGAGAGAGAGAGAGAGAGAGAGAGAGAGCCGAGTCGAAGGAGTTGCGAAGCGGCAAGCAGCATGAAACAGCGACGAAGCACTTTCCTGACAAACCGAACCGGGCCATCGTCGTCAACGTCGTGTCTGCGTTGGCTCTCTCACTAACAAAAGGAAACATTCTCCGGAAAAAAAATCTCCTGAAAAAGTATGAAGCAAATATTAGTTGAACACTGGACTAGTCATTATTTCTCTTTGTGCTCGCAAATGCTACTCGCTACGATGTCTTCCGCAAAAGGGCAGAACAAAGGAGCGTGTCATCGTATAATCCAACCCCTTACCCTTCTTCTAGCCCACCCCCTCACGTTTCTCCATCTCATCCGTTTGCATCCCTCCTTATTCTCCTCCTTCTTTTCTTCCTTCTATGTTGCCTCCATTGCCATGCTATCCTTCTCCTTTTTTATGCTCCAGTCTTAATTACTGGAAACAGAACGGGTTAAAGACAAACAAAAACCAACGTTGCTTGACTGATCATGGAGCATCTCATTTGACGGCCGTGCCAAATGAAAATGGTCTAGAAACATTATTATCACAAAAATTTTTCATTGCAAATACTGGAACGAAGAGATCATAAAGATTTATCGATATCTTCAAATTTTTACAATTCCCTTATAGTCGTTCTGATAAAAAATTAATATCATTTCAAATAATCATATCTTTCCTATTTAATTGCCTCGATTTAATGAAAGAATCAATTGTTTCTTTAATAATTAGGATTAATTACGAGAAGAGAAACGATTTCTCTGGTCAAAAAATAATGGTTGAAGTGTGAATGCAACTAAAGTATCGAGAATGATAACATGACCGTACTACCACTCAAATTTATCTTCTACATTATGCAAGAATGTGTCGCTTGATACGGTTGGTACCTAGACTCGTATGGACAAAGTACTCGGCACCCTTTGTATCCGACGGGGCGTGACAATAGAACTTGCTCGTACTCCCTCTCTTCGCTCATTGTCATTGGGTTAACCAACGTTTTCAAAGTGTATCGTAAAAGACTTGCTATCCTCGTCCTCGGCCAAACATCAACGATCTATACTTTATTTAAAGCCTTTCTCGTAACCACCACTTGCACGCTCACGATGTAACCAATCTGAATATCACAAATTACTCAAACACGCGCGTCGACTTTACGCAAGGAAAGGACCACCAGTCACGCGAGTCTGGAATCACAGTTTTCAAAAGCGCGAAATTCGTCTTTTTATCTCATTTACTAACTTTTTGTAATACGCATTAATTTTTTCCTAATTTACATAGGTATTATATAATATCATTATCAATTTGCTTCAGTTAATTTAAAAAAATTCTAATATATACAGAGTCTAAATGAAAAATGTCGATCGGAATTACTATGACACCTAACGATTTTTTCGAAAAATGTTGAGATAGGTCAATATTCTTTTCAAAGAGAACACATACTTGTCTTAAATTTATTCAGTTTGAGAACCCCTTAAAGAGAGATAACAACCCTCCTAAAAAATCTTGAATGACAACAGGAATGAAATGACATATCATTATTAATGGTCTTTTAATTCTCTTTACAATAGTGCTATTTTATTATTTTTTTTTTTAATTTCAGTTAATAGTTTCCAAAAAAATGCATTTCGTGACTTCAGGTACAATAAAATGCAAATTTAGTTTGGAAAAAAACTTTTATTTTATTAAATCTTCAAAATGTGTACCGTTGATTTTCATGAAGTAGTAAAGTCTTTGCTCAGTGTTACGTCGAAAATTCTGCAATACATTCGCAGTAATCTGACAGCTTTCTTCGACTATGCGTTGCCGAAATTGTCCTATTGGATGACATATATTATAGATTTTAAATATCTCTATAGAAAAACATCCAAGAGTGTGAGTTGAAGCAACCTGGATGATCACTCTATAAAATCTTTTCTACCAATTCAATAATAGGGCAAATGCTGATTTAAAAATAGTCTTACCAAAGCTGTATAATGTGAAGGAGCTCCATATTTATGAAAAAAAAAACACTTATTCTACCATATTCTTGTTATTTTCAACGATTTCTACGATGAATAAATGAATAATGAATAAATGTAATTCTCCAAATTGAATTTTATTGTACCTGAAACTTCGAAACGCGTATTTTCTCGGAAATTATTAACTCAAATTAAAAAAAAAATAGCATCATTGTAAAAAGAATTAAGAAACCTTTAATAATAATAATATGCCATTTAAGATGGTTATCATTTAAAATGCTGTCACCAACTTCAGGGAATAAGTTAATCCGATGTCGATGAATTTATGACAAGAATCTGTCTTCTTTGAAAATAAAATTGATCTGTCTCAATGTTTTTCAAAAAATTTATTAAATTTCATAATAATTCTGGTAGACAGTTTCGTTGGGATACTCTGTATATGTAGTATACTTAAATATAATATAATCTTTTAGAATAAATATAATACGTGAGCATTAGTAATATGATAAATTAAAAAAAAAAAATGTTACGTCAATTGTTTACAAACAAAAAAACAGTTCTTTATGCGTAAAGGTATTAGGTATATGTATTCGAAACAAAAGTTCGAAAGAAGCAAAAAGACGAAAAGTTCGATTACACGCTTGAAATGTCCCGAGTTCGCAACACTTCGAAGACTCCTTGATCCCGGCTCACGAACATTTCCGACCAAAATGAAATTGAAATGCAATTTGTCGTCCCTGACGATGCGACGACTACTACCCTTTGCTTACCCTCTTTTCTCCTTCTCCTTTCGTTACTTATTGCTTCACGTACTCCTCTTGGCGTGGCTTAGTAATCGTAACATCTCCCTTGCAAACCATCACGCGATTACGCTAATTCGGGTATCATTTATTTTTCGTTCACCCTTCCTCTCTTTTTCATTTCTCTCTCTCTCTCTCTCTCTCTCTCTCTCTCTCTCTCTCTCTCTTTCTTCTTTCTTCTTCCTCCCCATTACTCTTACGCTACGCAAACGAATCCGTCGCTCTCGATCGAACGGAGAGATCAAGTCCGCGACTTTGAAGTACACCAGGGCTTTTTGATGTAGCCACCAACTGTTCCTGCCCATGCAAAACAGTGAATCACGCATTAAGCACATTGTAAAATGATGATGACACAATTGGCGAGAACATTCTATCGAAAATAAGAGACGAGAAAGCTATAACCTTGCAAATATTTCCCTCGAATTTCACTAATCACCTCAACAAAAAATGGCAAGTACTTTCCATTTAAACTGCGTTTGTATACGTGATTTTGTTAACTCTGCGATTATTTGCGTTGCGAAATTAGTACGAATTCAATTGAATGAAAAAAAAAAATGTATTTAATAATGAACGTGAATCTTTCATTTGTTCGAACAATCTCGTTGTGAGTGTCGTTCAATGACAAGTGTAAAATATATCCTCTTGGCCTACGTATTTATAGAAAATTTATTATCGCTCGAGGATGAAAACTGTATACATAAAAGCGAGTACGTTTTTTATATGAAGAAAGAAAGTGTCCATGCAAAATCGAACTTGCATACGTTCAATAAACTTACGAAAAAATTATACTTCCTTGTATTCTATGATAGAAAGAACTACTTTCAGAAAAAATAAAATTAATTAAATTTGTAGTCTCTTTCATTTAAAACGCATTGCCGATCGAAACAAATGAAATTTTTATAGAGACACTCGAAATTCGAAGCTTATCGGGATGCCAACCAGATTATACATTTAAAGATGTCTTCGATATATAAGACTAAATGAGAGGGAGGGAGAGAGAAAGAGAAAGAGAAAGTTGAGAGCATCTCGAACAAAACAAATAAGCGATGGATACATAAGCGGCGTCAAGTGTGGGTACACGCGCCCGCACAAGCGATGAAATATAGCCAACCCGTTTTTCGTACATCCCCTGGCCCTTGTGTTTTTCTCGTCACTCTGTATATTCGCGGTGACACGAAGAGGATCTCGTCGAATCCTGGGCACGTGGAAGCAAAGTATTAATTCTCGAGCATCCTCGGACCCTTGTTATTTCAACAAGAAGACACGGCCTGCCACTCGGCTTTGCCACGCGACTAGATCATACTTTATTGAAAAATGTGCAAATACTTGCTTTTTCCTCCTCACCCACCGATCGTTTCCTCCCTTTCCATTTCATGTTCCCTCTTCATCCTACTCGATTTCACGCAGCTAAAGCTATAGTTTTGTGGCCGGTATCTTTCTCTCATCGGAATGAATACAAAAACGATGTAGAATAATATGAATCTCTGTGAATTGTTGATGAATCAAAAACACTGAATCGAAAGAGAAGAAAGATAAAGATTGCAGAGTTGGACATTGGTCAGACGTTTCGATGAATATGAAAATAAAGTAGGTACTTTTATGAGAACAGATCTAAAAATAATAAAATGATACCATCGTGATCGTAGTACGCAAGTCGAGAAAAATCTCTGACATGTGTTGCACTTGCTAAAGACAATGTTGTCACGAAGCAAGTTAAATTAAATCAGTATCCGTCGTGGCGAACTTGCTCGTGCGAGAGCACTGCGATGTAAAGACCATTAACGTACTCCTTTCGCAGCATATAACTGCGCGTAGGTAAAACTAGAGAACTCGATAACAGACATAATCCAATAGGAGCCTACCTAAACTCGTTTCCGCTATCCGTTGTCGTGGTCGATCTCTTACATTTCCTGCCGTGTCTATGTGATTTCCGGGACCGAGCACCACCAAAAATGGGGGAGAGTAGAATCTCGATACTATGGCATACTGTGTCGAACGCGTTCCGTCAATTACTTGCCCCATTTTAACTTTTCTTTTTTTTTTTCTTCTCTTTTTTTACCAACCACGAGAAAGTAGTTTCTCCAACAAATAACGGACCCTCCATGGAACTCATGGTTAATTTGTTCCGCTGATGGAGGAATGTTTTTCCTATTCGCTTCGCTACGCATTGAGACGACGTAATTGATCGAACGGTACGTGGAGAAATTGCTTTCTAGTATTTCTCTCGTCGTCGTTTACCTCGAGAAAACATATCTTCGTCTTCGACAGCGAATATATTTTGACAAATTTATTTAAACAAAAGATTTAAAAATTTAATAGCTATTAATCAATAAGCATTATGGATTCTTACCCATCTCGATTACAGAAAGTTAATAAAACGTTGCTTGTACTTCAAGATACCCGAAGTAACATTATCTCTTAACTATGTAAATAAGAACAAAGACGTAGGTAAGCCAATGGAACGCCAGTGAGCATTCGTGATCGCGTGCGTGGATTACCTAACCTTCCGTCGGCTCTTTTTCAATGTTACGCACGCGTAATCACATAAACTCGTTCCTTCGTATCTCGCATGCGGAACGTTGGAACGCGGATTGACCGTCACTAATTTACCCCGATAATGACTGCAACCTCGCTGCGGCGTATTAGCTAAAAAAAGAAGAAAAAGAGGGAGATGGGAGGAGAGAAGGCTGATCCGTATCGGACAAGCGGTTGGTCGCTCGTCTTATGAAGGCGGAGAAGTCTCCTCGTTCGTCCTTCGATCGCGGAAGAAGATAGTTAAAGTGATGATCCTCATAAAAAGGAAAAATAGTTTGATAAAACGTATCGAAGGCTCGCTTTTATCGCTTTCGTCTTTACGTTAAATCGAATAAGGACACGCAGATAGATATCTATATTTGCGAAAAAGAGAGAAAATTCTTAGTTAAAACATTTCTGTGTCTAACGGTATCGCGCGTTTTGCCCCGAGTGCTCTTACAAGTTTCAAAAAGAAACAGTTTATAGAAACGTCGGATGCTGTCTTATAGATATATGAACACTTTCTATAATATAGGTAAATCGCGTAACTTATATAATAAATATAATTTATTATTTCCTGTGACACGATTAAAATTCGTTAATTTTGATATTTTTTCATCTTATCTCGTGAAAAAATCACAAACGGTACCTGGTAACCGTTCATAAAACGATCGTCGACCGTCGACGATATCAAACACCATCTCCATCGTCAATTCTGCGCGCTATGTCGGAAACGTATAAAGTCAAATATTTGAATACTCATAATGGATGAATTGCAACTGACGTGCAAAGGAAAATGAAATTCTCACGAGTCGTGGTAATTCTCAATATTCATCGTATAAATATTCATGCGACATCCGACAGAAGCGAATCTGTATGTTCTGGATGTATTCACGAGAGATAATACGTTTAGTGTGGCGTCGGTTCTTCAATATCTTCTCGGTGAAAACCGTGTAATAATGCTAACCCAAGAGATTCACCTTGCCATCCTTGAGCCAAGAAATAAGTTATAGTCCGATGCGAAGGACTCGAGGCTATACTCTCGAATAGGGAACGATTATAGTTCGATTGAAGATATTGCGGACGATTCGATTAAAGCTCGATATAGGACAATAACAATTTTTAATGTACCTCGAATTAAATTTATTGTCTAATTCAGAAAGATGATCGTGCTCAAATATAAAAACTTACCTGCCACGCGTTAGAGTCCAGAGCAAGATAAGACATATTGTTGGAATCCTCCGTATTGCTAATAATTGTTGAGTTTTTCGGGATCAGCCGCTTACTGGTACTTTATATTAATACTCAATTTCTCACTCACGTCCTAAGACGATCGACGAGCGACATTTTCCATCGGTACCCTTGACGAGTCGTTGACGATCCTGAAACATAATTAGATCGTTGACAACCTCTCTTAACTTAAAAAACAATAAATTTCTGTTTTCAAGAAGAAAAGATATATTATCAACGAAGATAAATTCAAGTAGGTAATATAAAGGGAGATGGAATTTTGACATTAAAACATTGACAAGAAAAGCATGTTATTTGATCAAAGTATAATAAAGGAATAAGTAACATGTTTTCCTAAACTACAAATAATAAACAACGTACCACAAATTTCATACGTGAACTTTTAAAACGAAAGACACGGATATGTATGTGAAAACAAATGGCATGTCAAGACAATCGTATGAAATAAAACTTAATTTGAAACGAACTAGAAAGGATATATGGAATCCGGAAACGTTACTATGAAAAGGACAACGAGACGACAGATGCGCGCGGAGAATGAGAAAACCGGCAAAAATGAAGAAAAACCGTGCTAGATAGAGATAAGACGTCCGAAGGAAAAACGAAAGAAAAAGATAAAGAGAAAGAGAGAGAGAGAGAGATGGCAGCGTTGATGAACGACGAGGACACGAAAGAAGGAGAAGATGGAAGGTCGAAAAAAACGCAAAATCTTCGTCGACGTCGTCGTCATCCCGAGTCCCCCGGGCGTCGCGTCAACGGATCCAGAACTTAGTTAAGCAAAGTTAAATACGGCTCCCAGAGGTGCCACGGCCGTTCTTTAATTCCAAACACTTTCACAAAACGAAAAGATACTCACGAAAGGAGCCTGACTGCACGCCACGCTTATTATACCTCCTCCTACTCTTTTTATATTTATCTCTTTTTCGTACTGATTCCAGTTATTTTCTTACATTTTTACTTTCTCGAGATGCAATTATTGAGATCTTTCAAAACGAAAATTTGTAAAATTTATTAAATTTCCAAACTTTCGTTCTGTTGAATTTTATCGCGCGCCATTTCTACTTTATGCGGGAGGAAAGCATAAATAACATATTTGCCATTTACGAGCGTCACTCGTCGTTGAAACGTATCTCCAGTTTTATCTTTTGTCTATCATCTACCAGCTTTTGGTTCTGCATTGTTCGTAAGGTAAAGACAGAACTGTACAACCAAATTATTCGACAACATGGCGACGCTTTAACTAAGGTGTAACTTTGCACGCAACATCATAAAAACCACAGATTTCTGTGATCCATCACAACATACACGAAAAGGAAAGACAATTAAATTAAAAGCCATGAATTTCGTTGCTAGATACCGTTTTTGTAATTATTAGGAAAAATACTGGAACTCTTCTTTCCCTCTCTCTCTCTTTTTCTCTCTTTCACTCTTTTTTTCTCTCTTTCTCAACGCTTTGTATTGTCAAATAGAACAAATGGAAAAGAAGTTAATTAGATTTTGTTTATTATACGAGTAAATTAAATATTGTAAAATGCATCAATCATTACTCTAATTAATACAAATTTAGACTTTTTTGTATGGTTTATGCTGCGGTATACATTACGTTGATATCGTGAATTATTGACAGTTAAAGTCTATGTAATTTAACACACTGCGAAATTTACGTGAGCATTAAATCAATCGTTCCGACAATGATAAACATATAACTACTCCAAATAGGTGAAAATTAAAATAAATCAAATAACACATGATGTACGTGAAAATATTATATGAAAAAAAAGGATTTCATAATACTCCTTCACCTATTCTTTATAAGATCACTATGGAAATGAGATATTAACTGAGGATCTTGATTCACTGATCTCACACACTTTCTAATCACTTTAAATTAGATTAATATAAAAATTGACTTGGTATTACGTGGCGAACGCACGAATCACGCAATGTTTTCTCAGTTTAAATAGAATTCGTAAGTACGCGTAGAAACGACTCACCTCGTCGAACGTGCGCCTTCTTCTCTCGTGGAAGAATTCCACGTGAGAGAAATACAAGAAGTCAATGCGTATGTATACATTCACCAGCATAAGAAGATCATTCATGTACGACGAAGACGAATAAGTCAGAGGACGCGTTGCGTCGGGTCACGTCGAGTCGCGTCGCGTTTACGGCCACCGAATGTGTGTCGGCATTAGTTGAAATTAGTGCTATTCTCCGAGGAAGAAAGAACAAAGCAAAGATAAGGAACGTTCTCTCTCTCTTTTTCTCTCTTTCTCTCTCCCGGATTCCCCTTGGCCGTCACTGGCAGAAAAAAAGAGGAAACCAATGTGTTTCACTCGTTCGCTCGCACATTCATGAAGCGCGGTGACTGTTCTGTGGTGGAGGCGTGCACGGGCGCGCGCGCGCGCACTCGTCCTCGTTTTCGCGAGAGAGAATCACATAAACGCGTATCCACTTAGCCCAATCCTTAACTGAATTAGTTCTGATTCAAAATATGTTTCGTGTTATTTTTTTTGTCTATCTCTCTGTCTGTCTGTCTCTTTTTCTCTCTCTTCTTCTCTCTACTTCTCTCTCTCTCTCTCTCTCTCTCTCTCTCTCTCTCTCTCTCTCGACCTTTCTTCTACGAACCTCTTTTTAACCCTCTCTCCTTTCATAAAGTAGATCTAACCACTGCTCACCCCACCGTCGCAATTCCTCAACTTTTTCTTTATTTTTTTATTAGCTTTCCATCTTTTTGTACCGCTCAAAGCACTTGTTTTTCTTCTTAAGTTCCTCTTTCCCTCGTTGATTCTGACAACGATAACAGCGACGGTGACGGCGACGTGAGAAATCGTTTTCGATAAAAGAACGTCCTTTCACTATCGTGAAATTTCTTGCGAAGCTCAGACACGATGAGAGACGAAAAGAGGATTAAAAGAGGATTAAGAGGGAGAGTGCAAACGAAAGAAGACGAAGACAAAAATGAAGATGAAGAAGAAGAACGAGAGGAGGAGAAGGAAGAAGAAGAGGAAGAGGAAGGAAGCGAGTTTCATAGGTCGTATCTCTCCCCCGGTGTATGTTGCACCGCACGTGGCGCGTCGCGACGTCGCACTGCGCTCGAGGCAAGAGAGGCGCCGCGACGCCCTTCCCTCTCATCCTTCTATACCTCCTTCTCTTCTACCTAGTCGTCGTCGTCGTCGTCGACGTCGTCATCGCCGCGACCATCACCACCACTACCGGCTCATCTGCGCCGCTATGCGCGCCCCTGCCTCCCTCGGGGGTGTGGTGCCTCCGCCTCCAGTCGGCAGCGCGACCGACCCTGCGCGTCCGTCGTTCTGCATGCCCTTCTGCTTACCCTGCCAAGCCTGCCACCAAGAGGAATAGCGCTACGAACGCAGAGGAAGAGGAGAGACAAAACCCAACCTAATGCGAGCATGCCGCAGCGAATATATATATATATATATATATATATATATATATAGCTATATACACAAGTAAGCACATAAATACACACACACACATGTGCGCGCAAGTATGTGTACATAAGTACATACCCCAGATGTATATTTACTAATATATATATATATATATATATATATATATATATATATATATATATATATATATATATAAACACACTCATATATACACAGGTGCACATACATAGATAGAAATTTATATATATATATATATATATATATATATATATATACACCGTATATACCCATATGTATACGTATAGATATGAAAAAGCCACGCGAACGAATGGCTCCCCTTCTTTAACCCCCTACAGAAACGGTAACTCGCACGCGAACATCCTCTGCGCATGACCAATCGATGTTCCCCTCTCTCTTCTCTCCTCACCCGATCCAGTCGAAATATAGGAAGGGGTAACGGAGGAGAGGACGTCGAGTAAAACGCCACCACGGCAACTACCAGCACCCGTCGTTATCGTCGTCGTCGTCGTTGTTGTACCACCATCCCTTCACCTTCTTTCCCTCTCCAGTTTCACTAGGGAAGATGAAGATGAAAACGAAGAAAAAGTCGAGGGTGGAGCCTAGCATCCGTTAAGAACGAGTGCTTCTGTTTTCCACCCGCTCATTTCACTTGCTTTTCGCACCAGCTTTTACCCGTCGTTTTATCTTCGTTCTTCTTCTCTTTCTTCTTTCTCCTCCTCTTCGAACTCTTTTATTTACTTCATCCTTCCGAAATATATCCTGTTTTCTCTTCTATTCTGAAGAATCTTTGTCGTCATTTATGGAATTTTATTTGTATTATCACATCTCTATCTTCGATTTGATGAATTTTACAATGATACTAAAGATCGAAATTCTTTTTATCTATTTTACCGAAATTACTGATAAAAAAATTCTAAAGAAGGATCTTTTTTCGAAAGAGCTTAAGAGAACTCTTTTTAATAACTAATTTTGATACACATATATATCTACATCGATTAGCAAATTGAAGCTTTACCGATCTATTTATCAAGAAACCAGTCTTTCACTTTAATCATTCTCAGTAAAGAAACTGCAACTTTTTGGCTGAAGATCAATTCGATCGTTGTATGAAGAAAGTTTCATAGCCGACATTGGATAGTGGCAGCCATCGCGCTTGGAATATCCTCTTCGATCAGAGGTACCAAGGTAAGGCAAGGAAATAAAGAGAGAAAGAGAAAGAGAGAGAGAGAGAGAGAGAGAAAGAGAGAGAGAGAGAGAGAGAGAAAGAGAAAGATCGAACCGTCCATCTTCTTACCAGGGAATGCATCGTACCACGCCTATGCTAAATCGTGACTCAATCGAGAAGCAGGAAGCGCCGGTGTTATATTAACGCCCGAGAAAAAGCCGACGCGATCCTTTGGGGTATCCATGTTGCTTCGTGTATCATTGATCAAACCGAGAAGAGAAAACGAAGGAGTAAGAAAGAGCGAGAATGGCAAGATCGACAAACGACGAACTCGCGTTGCACAATTAACGAGGCGGACGATATGCTTAGAATCGGCTTAGGGTCGATAAAGAACAGAGCAGGAGAGTAGTACCTCATGCTATACGATCTAACAAGAATATCCAATATCCTGACTGCAATTGCAACGAAAACAGATAGACGCTCGCTCCGCTGTTACCCTTCTCCTCTTCCTTGCAAAACTATTCTGAGAGCAAAAGTAGGGATAATACTTCTTTCCCTCTCTTTCTATTTTACTCTCTTCCTCGACGTATTTCAGTATTCGACACTCAACAACACCTGCTTATGTCTCGCGAGTAAAAGAGAAGTATCTTGAAAAAACGATCGAATATGATATAGGAAGCGATTCGTTTCCTTGTCATTTATTAAAGTTTGAAATCATTAGAATACTACCTTCTTTTACGTTATCCTGATTATTACCGACTATCAAAGCGTATTGATCATTTAGAAACTGAAACTTTAAGACTGTTATTCGTTGAGGAAAATATATTTATCTCATAAACTTCGTAATCTTCTTTTATCATCGATCGATTTATATAAATTGTTCAATCGATCGTAATTGATATATCTTTGCCGATAAGATGCGACCCCAGCAAGGACCATCTCTGTTGCTTCCCTTATAGACCGTCGATCTTGTGCAAAAATATTATTACTTGCTTCGTAAGCTAAGCTTTATTCGGTTAACGGAGAAGTTGTTCGGCAAGAAATCCATCGTAATCCACTTTGTTCCAGGGCACATCACGTTATAACGTCGTAACTCGCCTGTGTGATGCAATTTAACTACTACATCATTACCTTCCCGAAGTTAAGCTGATGTAAGTTCGAAATTACCAGTTAAATTGCATATATCTATGCAAGAGCCGAGAGCGCCATGTAATCTGCTCATGTGTTTGTCTATCGGTAGGTAGTCACGCGCATATAACCTGGCTCCTCCATCATCGAGATGGTCACAAGGACCATCTTACCCTAATTACCTAATAATCTGAAGCGATGACCTAACTTTGGCCTTGTCTAAGTGGTCTTTACGTAGCGACGATGTAGATCGATGTATCTATAACTCTCTCGACGAGATTGCGATATCTTCACGCAGTGAAAATTGGAATTTGCTAGAGTCAAATTATTTGTCCTTGATGACTATGCTAATATAATTCTTTTCTATCGCTAGCAATAGAGGTATTGAAGAATGGCTTTGAGAAATATTCGTGAACAGAGGGATCCTTTTCCTTTACCATTAAACTAAAAAATATTTTTATATATAAAGCACCCTACAAATAGCTTTCCGCTATTTATATTGTAAGTATTTTCCTCCACAAAAGGTTTCCACCCACAAAATACTTACTCCGTTTACATGAAAGCTCTTACTTAAAATACAATGAATGGTTCTATTGACGAAATCCTTCGATCATCCTTTTGCGCATCGGTAAATGGATTCTCGTAAGATCGATACCGATCCCCTATTGATCTGTAGGACTGCAAACACGGTGCGTCCTCCACCAAATATCCTTTCACATTTCGAACGCTCGAGGCTGTCAGGTGATGCTACGACCTTTCTCTCTCTCTCTCTCTCTCTCTCTCTCTCTCTCTCTCTCTCTCTCTCTGTTTCTCTCTTTTTCTCTCTCTCTCACTTTCGTTTAATGAAAAAACGTCAGTATCGAGAGTTGATTTTTCTCAAAACATTCGTGCTCAAATTTGAAAGCCCATCGAATACTACTCTCTTTTTTATTCACGTTCGCTCGATTCGAGAAACGAAAATCTTGTTGACTTAAGCGTGTGGCAAATGCGACCCTCCCAAACATCTTTTTTTACACAGAACGTATCCCAAACTTAGAAAGAATACTGCACCCACTTCAAGCATTTCTTTTTGTTATGTGGTTCCCTTAGACCAAGTGTCTCGATACAGTTTTCCATCATCTTTTCTTTCCTCCCTCTATTGTTCCTAACGAAGGTAAAATTCGATTTTTTTTAAATTATCAAATCCACAAAAATACATACTCAATGTTCATACCATGACTATTTTTTTCGTAGTCTTTCGTAGTCAAAATACCGTGTTTGTCTTTGAGTAAATAAAATCCAGACCTATATATACATATATATATGTAATATATATATGTATATATCACACAATCAAGAGATTAAACTATTAATAATTTAAGAGTTACTATTGTTCAATAAATAACACGAAAGAAAGAAATTTTCGTTAATTCGATTTATCGAGATAATAGAGATCGTGGAATCAAGAAATCCATTCTTTTGTCTCTTTTTAAAAGCACCTTGGCCGAGGCCATGATAGTAGACAAAGGAACGAAATAAGAAGTGGAAGCCAAACTTTCGTAATTACAATAAACAAGTCCCGGTTGCTGCGGTAAAATGCTTCTCCCCATGAAGCACAAACGCCTTGCGGTAATAGCATGCAAATTGTCGGCTTACCTAACGTCTGGACTTCGTGGGTTCTTTTCGAAATGTGATTTCTTGCTACTTTGAATCCAAACGGGGTTTCTCGGCCTTTGAAGTTCAACGATATTTTTATAAGAGGGTCAGAATCCCTCGGTAAGAACTGAAAATCGACTAGTATTTTGATTTATTTCTTATCATTAAATTGTATGCTGTATTATAAAACCTTCGAATAAAATATTTAGAAAATAATTCGTCGATTATCGATAATTAAAAAATTCTCCAATCATAAGTTGAAACTTAATTCGAAAAGTTGTTTTTTATCATCTTATTCCTTACATCGGCAAGTTTTTTTCTTTCGGGAAGAAAACGCTAATTGCACTTGTCGACTTTCATGTAGCCTTCAATTAATTTCAGATACTCCTTCTTAAGAGTTTCGATTCTAATAAGAGTAATAACAGTATGTTGAGCTATTCGTTCCAGTACAAGCTATATTACACCGAGAACGCATTAAATTGCCGTTAGCAATGTTCGAAACCCTAACATTTGAAAAGATCTAGCTCGATCCCGAATGATCATAGGTTTTAATTTGTAAAAGGATTTCGATGAACTGAATAACAAACGGCGTCGTCGATTTCGATTTAATTTCGAGTACCATCCGAGGATCGTACGATGGATTTTTTAGCTTCGATATTGTGTCGTAGACTCATATCTATATTTACAGAGCGCATAGCCGACGGGATAGCGTGATCAAGTAGCGTTTGAAAATGGTAGCCACATTGGTGCGGTATCGGTTCGTATGAATTTCAGGCACGAACGAAATAATCAGTTTCCGTACCGCTTGCAATGGCTCTTAATTTGCGATAAAACATTTTATTTAGTTCTCAATTGAGCACCTACAGTACGAACATGTTCAAAACATATCTTCAGACTGTTATTTCGCTGCTGAAAGAGTGTCCCGAGGAAGGCACGTCCTAATCCTTTTTTTCCTTTTCCCGTTCTGATGATTTATTCCTTCGCTCGGAATTCCTTTCTTAGAAAATCAAACAAGTCGAAATTTGAAATATAATATGATACACGTATACGCAAAAAATGCTCGATGATAGAATAATGCGTGCACGTAAATACATGCAAACAAAAATGACGTTACATAAATAAGACAAACCGTTATAATTATTTTTCCATTTTATTATAGAATTAGATATGTATCTACTATTGATCAAATACCTACAACTACCAAATAAAAAATTCTATCGAAGATTTTTATTTTACAATATAGAATAAAAATCAATTTGGCTTATACCTGCAAATAGGCGAAAAATGATCAATGGCTAAGAGAACTAAAATTATCAAGCATGAATCACAGGTCGATTGAAATCACTTTAATACGTACTACGAAAACGTACCTACTTAACATTTAATTGGCACTATATTATAAGAAATAAAATAAATTCTATCTCGTAAATGAATCTAAGAACGATGCTCGTTGTTATAGCAAGATATCGTTGAATCAAAAAAGGGATTCGGACACGTCGAGTATATGGAACGAGCTTGCTCGGCGTGGAGACTTTATCATCGCGGTCGCTCGCCTCTCTCATTAGTTGGTTGGCACGCCGCCCTCGGGCCGGACTGTGCGTGAGTTTAATCTCTGCAGAGCGAAGGGCGCGTATATGTGCGAACTCTTTCGTTCGAGCAGCGCCGCCGCCGCCGCTGCCGCTCGTCATCGACGTCGACGTTGTCGTCCTCTTCTTCTTCATCGTTTTTTCATCCTCTTGCACTTATGAATTTCTCTATGTGTACGTTTCTATACGCATACGTGCGTGTTGCAGCGTGGGCGATGTTCATGCTACGACATTCCAATTGGCAGCACGCGAGACGAAAAAGAAAAAAAGAGAGAAAGGGAAACACTGCGTAATATGGAAATCCAAAGTGGTTCGATTCTTGAGGGGAAGATGAGTGAGAAAGAAGATCGAAACCGCATGATTTTTTTTCTTAATCTCGACATCCAAATAAACCTCAATTATCAAAAAATTCGAAGCCGATCATTCGTTAAACTCATGGTTAGAAGCGCTAACCATTGCTTTAATGCCGTGAAATGTAAACATTCTTCTGATTGTCTGTTTCTTTCTCTTTCTTTCGAAAATCTTTGTAATGAACAACAATGTGATCAAATGCAAAAAAAACATATACAACTGGGCAAATCTGTGATGTCAAGAAAAATTAATAAAAAATGAAAACTTTCGATTCGTTATTCAAATGGCTTATATTCGTTTATTAAAATATGAGCAAACGAAAACCGCAATGTCTCATGGAACCCTCTTTAACAAAGACCACCCCCATTTGTTGCTTCGAAAAAAAAGAGTGCACTCGTCATTATGGTTCTACGTGACGATCAAAAGGAGGCCTGCGGTATTTACACCGCACCGCGCGGCACGATCGCGATTGTCGACCGATCGATCGTTTTCTCTACTCTACGAATCGCGGGGACCCCAACGGCGTCGAGCAATTCTCGTTCTTCAAACAACGCCAATATGTTGCTTCGTGGGTCACTGCCTTGGCACGAAACTCGTACACATATAGTCGATCTATTAGAAAAAGGAAGAGAGAAAGAGAGAGTGAGAGAGTAAGAGAGAGTTGAAAAGAACCAAGGGATGATGGCGGTACTGGTGGTGGTGATGATGGTGATAGTGATGGTAATGGTGATGGTGTTGGTGGTAGTGGTCGGCGCTTCGTTTCTCCGCGCTCGCGTGGGGTATATAGGGTGAAATTTAGTAGGGAATAAGGGGTCCTTCCAAGCTCCTGCCTTCGCCTAAGGCGAGGTTTACAGCCCTTCTTGTGAATCTGGCCGTGTGCGCATACATTTTCAAAACTCACTTCGATCCACCAGGTTGGAAGGGATCGCATTGAGAGAGACGAGTCTTGCTTCTCTTCTTCTCCCTGCTATCTTTTTTATACTTTCTTCTTTTTTCCCCTCTCTTCTTCCTCTTTTTACTCAATCTATCTTCTTTCTTCCGCATAGACACGGATCACGCGTCTACCGAGCACTTATTCGTCAGAAAACAACGCCCTCCTATTTCACATCGAAATGAGATCGAAGAGGAGTGTGAAATTGATTTTAACATTGTCCCGTTCTTATGCGAAAAGAGAGAAGAAAAAGAAGAAATAACTTTTGAGCTTGGCCGAATAAGATATTTTTATCTTTTTTCCTAATTAAAAATTAGGAAAGATTATTTTAACTAATTAAAAATTTTTAACGTACTCATAACACATCTATTATCTATCTTCTTTGACCTCATCGATGAAAAATTCGGAGACTACGAACACTTCAAACTCTTTTCTTCATCCTCTTTTTTTCATCTCTTTTCTGTTGTCCCTTTCGTATTCTTGGTCCGACATAACGAGTTACGACGATGCCTTACGTCATTAACAGAGGAAATAACGCATCTAAGAAATGTTACTTCTCTATGTTGCCTTTGCATTTAAGCGTAATGATTTAGAACGATGAAAGCTTGTCTTACGACCCAACGGCGACGTTATGAATAATGAGAAAGTGTATGTTACTTACACATAGATACCTACGAACTATGTTCATAGTACATACTACTGTAACATATTATGTACCAGAGTACTTTACCAAAGTTGAATTTGCATATGTAGTTCGATGCGTTATCATTTATATTTTCGATTTTTACGTTATTTCTTTTCACATTTTCTAAACAATCGATCTTCCTTCTGCTAGAAAGTTGTATCGAAACAAATCCTATATCCTTGATAACTCTCTCGTCGTGGCATGCGAGTCCAATTAAAAGTTTCCGCGAGAACTTAGCAAAGTGAACTCTCATTATATCTATCCCGAAACTCCCGCATGCCCCAGTTTAACCCCTTTCGTGCAACCACAACTCCGTTGTGTGCAACACGAACTTACTTTAGTTTCATTTATAGTATCCGGTAACAGCTCGCAAATCTTTCGATTCATATCTTCGACGATGTTTCATTGAAAAAATCATGCTTCATGTTGGTTGATACGATTTAAGTTGACCACGTAGATATGAATTCGAAAGTGGTTGCTATCTGAAACTGAAAGAAATACGAGAGTACTTTGGATTCCGCGAAACATCGAACGAATGATTTACATACGTTGCACATTGCGTGAGGACAGCATACGCAACGTTGATGTCATTCATAAATATCATATGAATCTTCTGCTTTCTACACATTCGCAAGATAATTATTATATAACTCGTAATAGCGTTATTTATACAAAAATTATTACATGTTGTAGGAAGGCAACATGTAATTAAACGCTAGAAATCTTTTTTCACTGCGCCTATCATATAATCAATTTTATCATTACAATAAATAATCGTAATGATTTGAAAAACTTTACAATTTCTACATATTGCTAACGTTTTTTACCATATTGATCATCGTGTTGTTATTAGCATACATTGTAAATGACCATCTCTAATGAGACTCTCAATTCTTCGATCACATCGATTGGCTAAAAAAATACGGCATCACAAGATAAAGAGAGTAAGAGAGAAAGAGATTCGAACTCACTAATTGCCCCTCCTCCCTCCTCGTGTTATTTCATTTAGAGAACGTAGTCTTTACTTCCTGATTAAAAGCATCGTTGGTTCCATAGAACGTAGCTCTTGCGGCTATTGGAAATTTCGAATAGAGAGATCGATATTCGTGCGAGATTCTACCTAGTCTTTTTTCGAAGGATGGTCATATTAAACGCGTCATCGACGGTCAAGGTTGGGTCAATATCGAGCGAAACAGTCACGAACTTTGTTTGCCGCTGCTGTTAAACGTCAATATTGGATTGTCGTTAGCTCGTTGGCTCGATATCCGCGAACAACTGAACGACCAATGTGCTTGAACGCTACGAGTTAACCCTTTAGGTACGAAACATATTATCAAAAATTCGTATTTTAAATGTCTTTTAATGATTAATTGATCGAAATTTCTATTCGGTCAAGGTCACACGTATGAAAGTATTTGTTATATTATATACTACAATTTTATACTTTGAATTTTTTATCTCTTTCTTAAAAATAAAAATAATATTTAAAGTATATATTCGGCATATATGTAAGATTCATTTAATACTTATAAGAAAGAACGGAAATTCAGAATTAACTGCAATTTAAAAAATTCCATCGATACGATTTCTACGTTTTCGAATGCAGACTATAAACTTAACGTGACTGTAATATTGCACTTTATTAAAAATTTTCTCTTTTTCTCTCGCTATTTGCCCAGCGTTGATCATCTTTTAAAAAAAAAAAAAAGAAAAGTAGAACGAACGGGTAAGGAAAAATGACGGTAGACATCGAACTCGTTGGCGAGTATCACGCGATACGCTTGCGTATATCTCGCACGATCTCTCTTCCTCTTTTTCGCGTCTTAAGAGAGTCGATTTACAAATGCACGCACACAAATAGATATATCATAGCGGCGCTCGAGAACGCCGCAGGCGGTCTCCGAAAGTTTGCCGATTTAAGGATCGAGAGGAACATAAATTGAAAGTAATAGCTGCACGCGGGCATACGTGTCAGGTCGAATGTCGGCGTATCCGCGACGACCACTCGCAGCGTGGCCAACCGTGCTGACCCGTTGACTCCCATCGCGCGACTCGCGCACGCACGCACGCGTATCCTTTTCAAAGATTTTTCTCCCTTTTTCTTTTCTCCACGACGACGATGGTTCTTGGTGAACTCGATCTTCTTCTTACAGATCGACCGCTTGAAAATATGCAGACGTGAAAGCACAGCTGTCCCTTCAAGCAAACATATGCATTTCGACGCGAGTCGAGAGAGGATGTTTCGTTTATAGATTAAGGGAATAGTAAATATTCCATGACCTTTCTTTTCCATGATGAAACTTAGAAGCTATCGAAAAAAAAAGAACGACGGTAATTTGCTTTGCTCTATTCGACAATCTGCTTTGAACAAACTAAATTGAAGAAAAATAAAGAACATACAACTCAACAAAGTACATTTCGTATAAAAGGTTAAGTAGCAATCATGATATAATAATTCGAGGATGGAAGTTCATGGTTGTCTCGTAACACGAAACCAACTTGTAAAACAACGATTGCAGTTTCTACTCGTGTGAAAATAGTTCCGTGAGATCAGTAAGCCGCTGAAGGAAAAAGGAAAAAAGGAAAAGGGACCAGGGCCTGTTTTCGAAAGGGATGGGGGAGGGGTTAGGATCGTAGTGGGGAGAAAAGTAGGCGCGATAAGGTGTCTCGAGCCCCGGGTGGTGGCCAACCACCTACTGGGAGTTAAGAACTCTAAATTACGCGTGGACATGGGTTTATGTCTTCATCGGTTACAGCCAACGACCGGTCTCCGTCGAGCGTACGTTCCAGCTATTCCTCGAATGTTTATCATTGATTATTTCTCGTTAATGCCTACGCTCTGTCCGTCTCTAACTTATTCATTTTTCTCCTTTCGTTTATTGTTATTTCCTATCGTTCGAATTTAATCGTAATTTAACCTCCAAAAGTACTCATTCTCGCGATCACAATATATTGAGAAATCGAGAAATAAAATGATAGAACGATTCGAGTTCGAGATCTTTGACTAGAAAGCTGTCCCACTAGCCATCGTTCTTACCAGGAGAAGACCTTTAACATAATCTAATATCCTAACGCGGTTCAGTCATTTCCTGGTAGCCATATAGTCGGCCCTAAAGCGGACTCCCTCGGGAGAATTTTGTCAAAGGATCTTTATTCTACGTGGACGTATAATACGCCATTGTGCCTCCGGCAAACGTAAGGGAAACACGATACGAAATGAGACTAAAAGAGAGAGAGAGAGAGAGAGAGACAAAGACAGAAATAAAAAGAAAAAGAGAATAGAGGAAGATCGAAGCTACACACGCCGCAGAAATTTCGGTTACGAACGATTGTGTCGAGAAGGCGTTGTCTTATTCCTGGCTATCGATCGAAACGGCAATGATATAGACGCGATTTGTCGTTGAGAAAAAGATACACTTGACGATGAGATTTTCTGGAGAAGAGAATAGAAAGAATAATTTCTCTCTCTCTTTCTCTCTCTCTCTCTCTCTCTCTCTCTCTCTCTCTCTCTCTCTCTCTCCGACTCTATCTTTATTTCACGTTATGATTTAACGTATCAATAATATTAATTACCACTTATCGATTCGATTCTTTTTAAAATGTATATCATCGATCTCTTAAACCTGTTCAAATCACTGTATTACGTATCATTTAAATTTTAAAAATGAATATTGAAGCGTTGAGTATCAAGAGATCGGCAACTTATGTGGAACTAAATGACAGAGCCTCGTTTTACATTTTACGTTTCGCCACGACATATTTTCAAAAATTTTTAACGTTCTACATTGACTAAAAATTTACTTCCAATCAGTAAAATCACAGGCGAGAACATGCGACTGAAAAAAACGTATCTCCAGACTGACGTGTATAGAGTTCAAAATATATATATAATATATATACACACAGAGACACAGTCACACATCTATATAGAGTATATATAGAGAGTGGGGATGGAGGAGGCATGCATTGTAGCGCCGAATAGTAGTACACATAAAAAAGTTGAACTCGTTTCGAACGAGATACATTTGCTGCATTTGTTACAATACGCTCGGCGATGCCTACAGTGCTTCCCGTGTTTACAAAACGTAACTAAATAATCGAAAAAATATGGAAATAAAAAAGAGAGAGAGAGGAAAAGAAGGAAATAAATCAAATAGGCAGCTTGCCGAGGGTAACCCGTGTTTTTTATTCTTTTTTTTCTTTTTATTGTTTTTTTTTGTTCATATCTTTGAAAAATAACGTAGGTAGATAACTTGTTTAACGCATGTTATTCGGTTAAAAATCTGCCTCAGAGAAGCGTAAAAACAAATACGTACAGAGCAATTTGTGCCCTTTTCTACTATTCTCCCTTCGATCGTGTCTCTATCTTTCCCTCTCTCTCTCTCTTTCTCTCTCTCTCTCTCTCTCTCTCTCTCTCTTTCTCTTTCTCTCCCTCTCTCCCTCTTCTCTTTCCCTCAGAGTTAGCACGTGCACGTGGTTCGAGATGTTCCTTGAAATTCTCTAAGGAACGCAGCGAAACGTTCTCTTCGCCCGCGGCGAGCGTAGCTAAATTCGTTAGTCGATGCGAAGGTGTAGTACCGACATCTTTATTTTATATCATAGCGAGTCCGACGTTCCGCAGGAGAAAAAAAAGGACTAGAGAATGAAATAGAAAGAAAAAAGGAGTATCGTACCTTAATTCATCGGATCCTTCGTAATCCGATTCTTTGAAATTGCAAAAATCAGTGGCTAGGAATGATATATCGAGCTTCTCGAGGACGAACTACGCTTTTCAGACTGCTCGTTATAGAGTCTCTTTTTTCCCTCTCTCTCTTTCTCTTTTTCTCTCTTTTTATCTCTCTTCCTTCTTGATAATTACAACAAGAAAAAACAATGGACTCAATCACGCCGCGAAACAATAGGGAAATACAACAATTGCGTGTAGGACCCCCCATGAAGATACGCGCCCAGCTGGTAATTGGACGTTCTCTCGCAGGGAGCCCTACGTGCCAAGTGCTCAACCCCCTTTCTCGTCGGTGTAGATACTTGCATTGTTTATGCCTCTCTCTCCTTCTACTATGTGGATATCCTCATGCAACTCGAGGCGAACGAGTATACACTCTCACTCTCTCTCTCTCTCTCTCTCTCTCTCTCTTTCTTTTTCTCTTTCTATCTCTCTATCTCTCTCGTTCTTTCTTTTTCTCTTGGTCATCCCTCCCCTCCCTCCTTCCTCCTCCTCCTCCACGTACTGATACGCGATTAAGGGCAAACGATTCTGGCAACTTATTCCATCGTGCGGTGAAGAGGAGTGATCAACGAGTACAAAAAAAAAATGAAAACAGCGACTTGGTAAAAAGGACGAAATTTCATGGAATAACATTAAAAAATGAGATGTTTCCGTGACATATTTCCTTCTCAGATCAAAAGAAAAAGGTGATCTCTTAATTTTTTTTACACCATAGAGTTCCTGCAACGCCGAAGGCGCACGACAGCTTGCTAAGTCATCGATTGAAATTGATGCCACGGTTTACCACATGCTTCATCTTGTGCTGTGTTTCACAATCGTGCCAATTTTCGTTACAATTTTCGTTACAATCATCGCGATCCCCTTTCTAAAGAGGGATGGCGGATCGTTTAAATGCGATTTTGGATTCAACTTATTCAAGATTTTTCATGATTTTTCCTTTTCACTCAACATAAATAAATACGACTCTATTATTCGAGAAAAGTACGTTTTCGAGTCTATATTTATGTGATTATTTCTTTTTCGAATGTTTTTCATAACTCTTCAGTCATTCCAATTTTCCATCTCCTGTATAACCTGTTACACATTGCGAAATTGAATTCTTCCAATTAGAACATAAAGAGATTACCCTCCGTTGTTTGGATTGTAAACTTTTTTCGAAGCTTGAATAACCACTATTTTTCTCGAGATGCGGACTTTTATTTCTCGGACTAAGGAAAGAAGACCGAAAGAAGAGAGAAAACGAGAGGAACTAAGAAATAAAAAGCAAGAAAGAGAAAGACAGAGAGACGGGCGGTTTTAAAGGGAAAAAGTTTTAAACTGTGGGAGCGTAAGAAAAATGCTTTTCTTTTAATGCCGGGTAAATACAGTAGAGACCGCCGTCTTTTGTCTCCCGCAGCAGGTTGAATCTGTAAAAGTTTGCTGGTAATTGAGACATCCCTTTGTACGTTAATTGAACGAAAATTTTGCACGAAGTACGTATTATAGAATTGTAAATTTTTCTTCCTATTGCATTAACGTGAAACGGCAAGGTTTTTCAAACTTCCCACTCATAAAGTATTTTACGAGGAATGCTTTTTGAAGATGTATATACGAGTTTGTTGATCAGTAGTACAATGTATTTGCAACGTCGAATTGTTCGAATGGAAAATACTCAAGAAAGGTTTCAACATCGAAGACAATCTCTCAACGACGCGAAAAAAGAAACGTTAGCAAAAATGTTAGAGAAATTTCGAGTCGCCGTCTACGATGTCTCAGAGAGACCATCGAGGAGAAAAAAAAAACAAAGTGGAGCACTCACAGCGCAACTTTTCCATCGGCAGTTAGCCGGAGGATGTAAAATCGTGAGGTCGAAGCATCCCTTCAGTCCCCGTTGCCATGACGTAGTCGCGGCCTGAGGTCTGAGATTCCAGCCATCTGTCGAAAATCCTGATATTTTACATTTTCCTTTTCTTTTCCCGATAAGTAAATCGCGATCCGGATAGGTAGACATTACCTATAGCATTAATTCATATGAAAACAACCATTTTTTCAAAATAAAATTACTGATTTTTTTCTCAAAATTAAATATGTTATAATCCTTAATATCCAATAGCTATTCCTAAAATGATTCCTAAGATGAAATATCGAAAATAGCAAATTATAACCTTTAGGATAATTTAAAACATATTTTATTTCGAAAAAGCAATCGATATAACAAGAACTAACTATCGTCCGAATTAGCCATACAAGTTTTCCGAAACTTGTCAAATATCAATAATTAAATGTTTGACGTGTTTATTAAAAATATACAGCATATAATATTAGGATATAATTAGCAGAATAATAATTGTTGTCCCAAATGTGTCCTAAACTATGTCCAAATGTAATATTTGCACTAAGATTAGATATATCGTAAGTAATATCAATTTCTCAGGTTTTACCACTTGAAGATTGCTGCATGTAAAGATCCACAGCATATATTGAACAATCTTTCAACCTGATTAAAATTGAACGGATAATACATCATCCCTGCCAAACTCTATCCTACGCGTAAGAAAAAATGTGGACTTTAATATCTTTTTTAATAAACATCTTAAAACATATCTTTTAAAATGTAATTTTTATTTTCAAATAATTTCTTCATTGTAAAATATAATTTGCAAATTTTACAAAATATTTTTTATATATAATATATCACTATTCTTTTATATCTGATATAACAATTGATATATTTTCTACTATCGGATTAATTCATAAATAAGTGTACAAGTAAAAAGTTTATTACAATAAAATAATATTTATTAATGAATTAATCCATTGGAAACGTGTAAAAAATGTATTGATATGTTTTACGCTGAGACAGATAAATAATTGATCTTCGAATCATGCAAAAACCTTGAGTCTTAATAACAAGCTTAAAATAAGCATATTGCAATAACAAACAATAAACATAAGAATTCCAGAAAGCTTAATCCCTGATAGGCGTTATAAAATAAGATGTTCTTCGAATGATTAAATAATGGTCAATACAATTAATGAATTATAAACATCGGAATATTTACTGATATATTTTACTAATTTTAATAATAATATTTATATTTTCCTAATTGATTATAAATCTTTTCATTATTTTGTAAATGTTCAGATTTTATATTTTATGTTATAAATGTTATTTCACATGAGCATGTACACATTTATATTACAAAACTTTTGAAAAATTAAAAACAGTTTATATAAAATAAATTGTAAAAACATGAATAAAATTGCGTTTCTGCGAGAAAAATATAATTTTGTTTTATGTCTATTAACATAGGAAACGTAAAATAAACCAAATTCATACAAAGATTGTTACCATCATAATCCGTAACAGTATAATATCAATGAATAAATATTTACCACATAAATATCACCATATTAACAAATCCAATGTTTTTAAGAAATAAATAAACTTTTTAATACGAATAGATATTGAATTTGTCTTTCTAATTAATAGTTAAATTCAATGCAATTAAATAATAAATGAATATTTAATAATAATTAAATTGTTATTTTAAAGTAAAAGTATAAGAATATTAAGTATATGACAAACTTTTTCATTTCCCTGCGCATTTTTAAATTATATGAAAAATTATTGTACAATGAAAATTAAATCTAACGAATTTGCTATTCTTCATTCGAAATCCAATTGAACGTATACAGTGAAGCTGACTTTAAAAGTACGCACCAGCCGTTTATTTTTAAAGTGATTTAAGTCTACTTTTTTGATTGTAAAGTGTTTAAAAATGAAAATATTACGTAGAACTATGACTATTATAAACGTTAACATGATTTTATAAAAATAATTTTTGAAATAAACAGCTCGTATAATATGTACGATCGAAAATAAAACTTTTTTGTAACATTCAATTTAAACGTTTTATACGCGAAAATCGATTATTTTGCCATGTTAACTCCCATTATGTTCCTTTAAAATATAAAAAAAAAAATATATTAGTTATATATTACTACATATATATATATATATATATATATATATATATATATATATATATATATAAACATACGAAAAAATTAATATTGTACATCATTTGACATTTATCAGCACATGAACTTATCTAATTCCTCTATTTATTCTGTTTCCTATTTTTCTCCTGTCAACGAATTAACATTTAATTAACTTAACTTTGTCATTATAAAATAAATCAATAAATTGTAAAGCAACTAATATCGTCTAAACAGAATTTTAAGAAAGAAATTGTTTAAAATAATTTTATAAACTATATTCTATAAAAATAAGTATAATATATCACAATAAAAAGAGTAAAACTGCAATTAAATTTTAATATAAAATTGTTTAATTTGCAACCACTCTACAAATACTGTAAATGGGATTTCCCACTCAATTATAATTATAGATATAATTATAAGGAAATCTTGATCCTATCCAATTGAAATTAAAATCATATTCGCAAAAAAGTTATGCTATCCGCCTAATTATCCCTATTTTTAAAAAATAATAAAACATCCACATCGGCTCATACACATTACAATTCTCACACGTATCACAAGGATGGAAAACTTACTCCAAGAAGTAATTTAACATATATATATGTTAAATTATATATATATATATATATATATATATATATATATATATAAGTTATATGTATAGTACTATATTAGTTGAGATACTTACGTACCAAATTGCTGCAATCGTCTACCAAGATTAATGACCATTACGTAATTAATGTAAGGAAATACTAATATATTTGTATATGAACAAATGAATATTTTTGTAATTTATTATAAATATTCATTTTAATATTCCGAACGATTTTACACGTTATGATTTTGTATACATCACATTGACAGTCGCTGAAAACAATAATTCAGAAATTAAATCCGTAATAATAAAGTTTCGTTAATACAAGTAACACTTGAGTCTGCCTGAAAAATTATGGCTGTTTTTTGGAATACTAAAGGAATAATGCTAATTGGCTGATCTTCATAAAGGTCATACGATTACTGGAAAGTATTATCCTAATTTTTTAGATTGACTAAATCAAATAATTCGCTAGAGAATGCCTGGCTTATCGAAAATAAAAAGATCATTCTTCATTCGGATAATACACATCCCTATACAGCTTTGTAACTACGATAAGAATTGTTAATTTAAAGTTCGATTTGCTTCTCCATCCTATTTATTGATTTCTTCTGATTTCTATTTGTTCCTAAAATTGAAAAAATTTCTTAATGGTCGACGCTTTTCGTCAGATGATGAATTGATAGCTACAGTAATTAGCTACTTTGAAGAACACCAAAAAACAGATTTCTTAAATAGAATAAAAGTGCTAGAGCATTGCTGGATGAAGTGCATTGAAGTCGAGAAAAATAATGTTGAAAAATAAAAGTGATTTAAAACTCAAAATGGTGTTTTTATACTTAAACCAATTTTTCACATTGCCTTCATATATTAATTGCTGAAATTAATATATAATCTAGACCTACGGGTTAATTTTTGTTTTTATTTTTCATAATATTGTATATTGCGATATTACCTTTATAAATATATATTCAAATAACTATTTTATTTTGAGAAAAAGAAATGAACTATAAGTTATATATTTAAAACATTAATAATTTATTTTTACATAAAAAATTCTCGAGCGACTCATTTCAAGTGACTTCTAATTAATTAATGCGATCATACTTAGTCAGTTCAAATCCAGAGTCTACTCGTTATGTATGTTTTCTTGTCTATTTCATAAGTATACATGTATCAATACATCTTGATAAATCTTATTTACATCTGTGATCTATTATATAATACAATGTAAAACATAATAAAGATTACACTCTTTTTTATTCAATTTTTTCACTAACTCGCAAGACGTTAAAAGAATTGTAAAAATGTACAAATCTCTCTCTCTCTCTCTCGCTCTCTCTAACATAATTCATATAATAACATATCATACAAAAATATTCTATTTCAACCTAATAACTCTTGCTGATTTGAACCTTTCATCCTCGACATGATGAATACTGAAGGAATTTTACTTTCTTCACGTTCTACAATACTTACAATACTTACTTCACGTTCTACAATATTTTGATCTACGCTTCGATCAACATCGAAGTACGAAAGGTTAAAAATATAAATTAACAAAGGATAACTATAATAATGATCTAAAGAAAACAAAAATAAATGTATATCTTTTAACAGATATTTGAAAAATTATAAAATATAAAATTTTTACTTATCTCTCAAGAAAGAAATTATGATCTTAAAGTATACTTATTTTCATTGTTTTCTCTGATGGTCTGATTCAAATACGAGATAGTTATTTATTAGTTTCGGGCAGACACTGAATTTACTTTGCAAAATTTGTACACTCTATATAACTGCTAACAATGCGAGAAAACACTGACTTTCTGAATATTTTGCGCACAATATACTAATGTGTATATCTAAGAAAATTAGTTAATTCCCAAAATGCATAAGAATTTAATTTATCAAACAAGCACTGACTCTATTATGCGATTCTTCTTTTATGGCAATATAAAAATTGCTTCATCTATTAAGCAATGATAATAGTAATCCAAAAAGATAAAGAAACTCAATTTAAACATTCAAAAATTTACTTACTTGAATTTTTATAAATTCTCGCACGAGCCATCAGTTCCAGAATACAGGTCTTATATGTGTTCAAGGTTCATTTCTTAAAACTTATTAACTAACTATAAAATAAAAACTATAAGGCAAAGAACTATGTAACAAAAAATATCTATTAATAAATTATCTTCAAGGATAGAAGAATTCCCATAATTATAATATAATTAATACTACTTATAAAATAATTAATACTATTTTAAAAAAGAAATTATATAATTAAGTATTATTAACTGTAATTATTAAAAAATAAATATTTACTTTTATCATGTAGCCCATTAGCAATATAACATTAAAAATTTAGTATTATATCATTAAAAACATAACCAAAAGAATAAATAGTTAAAATTATAACTACATTGAAACCAGCAGACTGCACTAGTTATTTCCTAAACAGTAAATAAATTTCTATAATTAATTATTTGTGTGTTTGTTTGTGTGTGTGTGTTATCAATATTCATAGAATACTTAATTCGTTCTGTCTATGCCAAGAATTCTATAAACAGATTTGTATCAAATAAATGTATTCATTATATCAATGTGCATCGGAAACGATAACTGTTATTTCCGCCACTTCTCATAACAGGTAAATTATATCTTTTTTGTATTTCAGATAAAATAAAGTAACTTGCATTTTCGGTAAACTGACTTATGTTTACCTCTGTATATTAATACAATACAACATTAGAAACGTATCTATTCAAAAAAAAGTCTCAATCAATGTTTTTGCCCAAAAGTAACACATTAGAGTATATATACATATGTATACATATCTTTATATCATACCTATATATATTATTTCTGCATTATATATATTTATGTATGTATGTATATATATATATATATATATATATATATATATATATATATATATATTAGAAATGTATGTGCCTGTGTGTATGTGTATGTGTATGTGTATGTGTTATAAACGAAAATCGATTGATTATGATTTAAACATGAGTCGTTAGAATGCGATTATTATGTGAAAAATATTAATTCACATATATTTATATAATACCACTATATTGCCAATCCCCGTCAGTGAAAGGATCACCAATAAAATAAGACAGAAGAATATATTTTATTCATTGCACAAGCTGTTGTGTACAAGCACTTTAACTATGAAACTGAATTATAAAAACATTTGTGAAATATAACATATAAATAAAATTATAAATTGCATTCATTCACGAATATTTTTCTATGATCAACAAATATATTAAATACAAAAACTGTATCTTTGAGATAATTTGTTGATAATAGTTAATAATAGTTAATAATAGTAAAGTAATTTAATAAAAATAGGTAACTAATATTAACATAATATAAAATTAAAAATAAAAATTGTATTTCTTCATAAGAATATGTTATACAGACATTAACTATAGCACAACAATAAAACAATAAAATTATATATATATATAATTAACAATAAAACAAAAGATTTTGAGATTATAAAACATAATTAACATTTTCTTAATGAAATGCATATAAAATTTAATACAAAAATAACAATAAATTTCACAACGATGGTCAATAATAATTATTAATAATCTACAATAATTATTGATTATTAAATATATAATATATCATTGTTTAAGTTTAATTTACGAACATTTGGCATACAGTCATATCCTTTGAAAAATTGAAATTGATTAGGCATTACTGTCATTTATTAGGAAAAATGTATTAAGTAATGAAATGTTCTCTGTTTTTTATACTTTTCAGTCACACCGATAGCACAATTTAAATATTTACATAAAAAAAAAAACTATATCTAATAAATTTTAATAATAGGATACAAAAGTTGTCTTAAATTTTCAAAAATATATTCAATTAATACATTTCTTACTACATTAATCTCCGAATAACATGTTTTTAACAACTTGTCGGTACCGTAATATTTTCAATATTTTCCTGTCCCTAACCGGCAATATAATAGTAATACATTTATACAATACAGTGATAATAAGTCTCAAAAATTTGAGAAAAAGCATAATGCTACTTTTTTCTTCCATCCTCTCTAAGAAACATCAAGAATATCAATTTTATATTTTCACGAATATGCCCTGATTAGTGAACACTGTCCCGCGAAAATATGAAGAGGTATAAATTTTTTTGTCACTTTCTTTAGTAGCGTCTGAAAATCCAGGATGACGCCTATGTGAAATGCCAAACAGTTAAACGATCTGATCCACCTTATGGCTACCTAGAAAATACCTATTTCTTCTATCTATAATAATATTTAAAAGTATAGAAACTTTATAAAAAAAATATGATAAACAAACATATAAACCATTAAACTATGTAAGTCATGTTAATGCGATACATATGATAATAAGATCTTAAAACATGAAGAAAAGGACGATAGTACTGACGTCAATGTTTTGTCGCAAATATTTTGTAGTCACGATGTTTTCAACGTGATTTCCTGGAACATGATCAGCGGTAAACATAACGTCATTTGAACTTCGTCAGAAAGTTGATGATTCTCGCTATCTATAGTGTGCTACCTTAAACATGTACATACATCTTGAAAATATTTTCTTTCATGATCTTAAAAAAATACAAACATACAAAAGTAAAAACCATTGACAACAAATATTTTATTATTCTACTATGAAAATAAATGTTTAAAGTGCAACATCTATAAAAATAAAATCTTATAAGATGATAAAAATGTTAATCTATTATACAAATAGAATTTATTATTAACTTATTTTTATTTTAAAATACATATGAGAGAATATACTAAAAAATATATCGCCTAATGATACATCGGATATTTTCGGCAGATTTTGAAAATAATCGTGTAGTATACTAGCAAATGGACGAATAAATACATATATGCACTATGCTAAATTGCGCTAACATGATTAAATTCGAATTCTTGATTCAAATATCAATGATATATTATAATTTTATCCAAATTTAAAAAACATTCCTACATGCTTTCGCAATCGACAATTGTTTGCTACAAATAAAACGAAATATAAAATAATATTTTTCGCAATTCTATTTTGTATTGAAATCTCTAATTATTTCCGTATACGATTAGAAAAAGAAATACTTCTCCGATAACTCATTGAACGTTTACGCAAACGTTGTAAAGTAAATTTTGGTAATCCGCTTGGCTTAAACGAAGAATCGAACTTGTAGTGTACAGAGGTCGTTACTTTAACGTCTGAAGCGCAAGATAAACGGGTATCAGAATCCGAAGATCGTCAAAGCGTCTCAAATTCGCATCGTTTCCATTACACATGTAGGAAAGGTACGTATGTATTGAAAAGATGAGTATATATAGAGGGGTTAATATCTCGCACGCGAACGCCAACGAAATCAGAATAGTTTTCGCACAAAACATAATTTAGGTTTGAAATATCTGTTACCGGCACCATTATCAACTACACGACTCGAGTTCGCGCATAGCTTTGTCCATTCAAGCGAATGGCGCCCACGAAATGTCTGAGGCACTATGGGTTCCGAACTTCGGTAATCACACGGTCCGGTGCACCACAAAGTAAATCTACGCGCCGCAATCTCCACTTCGCGGAAGGTGGTTATTTGATAAACATTGAAACAATAAATTAAGAGAGAAATAGAAATAGAAAGAGAGAGAAAGAGAGAGAGAGAGAAAGAGAGAAAGAGAAAGAGAGAAAAGAGATAAAAAGAAGAGGAGAATATCCTTTCTTACTTTCCTAAGTTTTACTTACAGAGTCTTTCACGAAATGATAAGAAATCTTTATCACGTTATTGAATTAGAATGTTTTTGTCTGTTTGTCTGTCTGTCTGTCTGTGTGTGTGTGTGTGTGCGTGCGTGCGTGCGTGTGTGTGTGTGTAATATATAAGATATGTACGTAAATGTAAGAAGACAATCTATGATTGTAATAATCTTAAAAAAAATCTCTCTCAAAAGATAGATGGTTTAATATTTTAATGAAAATTTAAAATAAATTATTTATCAAGACTTTCTAAAAATTATCAATTAGAATTCTATAATTTCGATAAGGCAGAGAAGATAATACCATTCTTTTAAACAAATCTAGATGGGGTAGAAGCGAGAACTCCCAGAAGACGTCAAGATCGTCGCTACCACAATCAGTCAGGGTGTCCACCTCGCTTACAGTGCTCATACGTCCTATGAGAAATCCCTTTTCTTTTCTCCTCGTGGCCGGATTATGGGACCGAAAAGTATAATTGATTAACAATTCGGACTTAAGTATTTCGAAACCACGCTCGTAAAATTCTCTCTCTCTCTCTATCTCTCTCTCTCTCTTTCTCTCTATCTATCTATCTATCTATCTATCTATTTATCTATCTCTCTTTTCATATCTAATCAAAGATTAAATTATACAAATATTATTTTTAACTCTGTAGTGAATAATCCGAAAATTTAATAATTAAAAAACTTGTAATATAAATTAAGTAGCTATACATTATTATCAATTTATTTTTCTTTCTCTAATTATAAATAAAGCAACGAAATGGAACACTCGGTAAACAATTAGAATGGCAAAACGTATTCTCCCAATTTTAACGAACAGCACCCATCAATGCCGATATCATCGGGACTGACATCGTCTGATATTGACATACGGCACGGAGAATAACATGCGCGTCATGCATGTTATTCAAAATATCATGACGGTAGAACGGCTGCTGCCTCTGTTGGCTGCCGTTGTTGTTACGATTGTTGCGACAGCAGAAACGTTCGAGCCAGCTTTGAGCTTTATACCTGTTCTCTTGCGGTATGTTACAACGCTGAATTATATCCCTCGACCACTGTCGTGCAACAACAACAAAGCGGTCAGTTTCGTTTACCCACTACTATGCTTCGTCTGTGGCTATATCACTCGGCACTCACCCTCGGCCAGCCCTTTGGAGAAGGTTAAAAAAAGAGGACGAAACTGTCGCGAGTGAACACGAGCGTTTGTAAACGAAGCGGTCTCGTTGATGAAAGCAACATTTCAATGGTAGGACGATTTGTTAAAAGCTAACTCAGGTCGCCTTTCATACGTAGAATTGTTTCACGATCGTGAATATCGCTGGAAAGGAATGTTTCGGTGCCGTGCGTGCACGAGTATGGAGGTCCTAATTCCAGAAAGCAAGAAAGAGAGAGAGGGAGAGAGAGAGAGAAGAAGAAAGGTCAAAAAGAGCCGTTAAGTCTATTGGATACTACAAGAGCCGGAGGTTTAACGCTACATTTCAGCGAAATTCTAGGCTCGACTGGTCCACCCTCACTTCTAACAACATATAAGCGGTACAAACTTATATATAAGAATAACCTAGTATTTTATATGAAAGATCTATAGAGTCTAGGCAATAACGTTTAGCGATAATTCTAGGGTACTTTGACCAGATCCCTCCAGGCCAGGACGGATGACTTATGTATGCTTATCAGAATTATTTCGACTTTCGATGCATTCAAGTAATAATCAATTGAAGACATAATTGATGACGTCAATTTTTCATTTAATACTAATCAACCGAGTTTTTCCAAATAGATAGCTCAATAAATGATTCATTATCAAAAGCACCCATTCCACGGGCACGGCTTGAAGCTAAAAGCCTCGTCGCTTGGGTTCTTATTGTTTTAATCCGAAATCCTCTTTTTGTTACTATGTTCCTGACGTAAAGAGGTTTCGTACTCGCAATAAAGGTAATTGCAATTTAATCCCAGCATCTCTGGTCCGAGAGTACAAAGTAAGGCGAAGGAAGACAATCTCTCACATCTAGAGAGTCTGATCAGACCCGCGTACTGTGCACAGAGGAAAAGACCGAGCAAGAGGGAAAAAGACCGAGAGAGAGAAAGCCAGAATCCCCTGCCTCCTGGCGAAATTCTGCTAGATGACAAGGCGGGGTTAGAGGACAGGTGCTACTGACGCCTTTGATCTCTTCCGCGTTACACGCTCCCGAGTATCGCACATAAAAATGGGGAATTATCAAAATATTCTGCTGCTCGGTGTTCATTTTCTAACGTTGTGATCGATAGCTGCTTGCATATCCTCTATATCGATCTTTTCGTGGACTTCCATTTCGAATTTTATTAAATTTTATTAATATAGAACTCTCTTAAAACAAAAATATGCAAACTTTGTTAATACACCTGTTTACTTAATATTTACATTTATGTCTGTAAATCTGTACACATGTACAGATATATATGAAAAGAAATATTTAGATAAAATAAACACATTTACATGAAAAATGCAACGTATTCTATTGTTTCATCTTCTGCTCCAAAATCTTCTCTATCGGTTCGATATAATTCCTAATAGAGTTAATGGACAGACACTCTCTAGTCTCAGGTACGAAACGATCTCCCTTTACTTTCTATCATTATTCTTCTTGATGCTAATCAGCACATGTCGTTCCCGTAACTGGCAGACAAAAACCTAGCAGTGAGATTCCCAATGGGCTTAGAAGCTGTTGACGACAAATCGAGGGTTAAAATACTATCGGTAAATAGCGACGTCGATGTGAGGGGTAAATCGTCTATCAGATGGCACGAGGGATTATAACCCTAATTTTGGCTATCCGCATGACACTGCACTTTAAACGGAACGTGAACCATCGTGTCTGTCTCCCTACGATGGGACAATTATCAATTCGAGCTTCGGGGAGGGATATTCGAGTATCATCGGTTTAGATAAAAAGAATCTAAAAGTAATTAGAATAATCATCGAATAATAAAAAATAAAATAAGTGAGTATATAATTTTTATATAAAATAATTGTAATAAAAAATAAAAGTATTTTGACAAAAAATAAAATAATATACATTCGATGATAATAAAGATCATTTTCGATATAATGCCGTTATTAATCACAAGTCTGAAACATTATCAAAGGTTCAAGACACAATCATTAGATGAACCTTTGTAAGAAGGATCCCAAAAAGAGAGAAATCGCGCAACGTTTCCGTCCAAGAATGCCTTCTCTTCGCGGTCCGATCATCACTCACTCGATAATACTCGTGATTTTCATTAATTCAACACATAATAGCACTCTTTCGATTAGATTAACTCATTGTAACTTTCAGTGCGTAAAGCGATCAAAGTCATTCCTATCGCGGTCGAAAGTCATTCCATAAATTATTTCGCGCGGATACTCTCTTGAAACGTATCTTCCGTAATTACACGTGCTCTCGGAACAAACTCAAAAAATTAAAGGGGACGAAGAAAAAAGTCATTGTGATCTTCAATATCTATGAGAAATCCTGCTCATATACGAACGTGGGAAAAAAAATAATTTTTTCTTTTTCGATAATGCGAAACTCGGAATCACTCTTACGTACCTATTCTCGCTGCATACCTCATAGCCCAGAAGATAATTATAGTTTCTCCATCAAAGCAAGAATTTCCGAGATTTTTGTGTGCTGAATATCTGCGTGCTTTTCTATGTTAACAACAGAGGAAGAAAGGAAGAGAGAGAGAGAGAGAAAAGAGAGAGAGATAAAAAGAGAGAGAGAGAGAGAGAGAGAGAGAGAGAGAAAAGAGAGAGAGAGAGAGAAAAGAGAGAGAGAGAAAAAGAGAGAGAGAGAGGGGGAGGGAGAAAGAAGAAGAACGGAAAGTCGAAATTGTGGGTGGTTGTCGGCGTTAAGAGCGAGAAACGAGCACGAAGTGAGAGAGGAAGAAAGGAAGGAGGTGGACTCTAGATTTACCCAAAGTAAAGGGTTCGTTGAAAGAGAAGAGAAATTAACGGACCGCTCTCGAGACTTTCGTGTTTCTCGGGATACCTCCGAGAACCCGTAGATCATGATAATTGTGAGAACAATTCATCAGGTAAACTTCACGCTAAGCGATCCTCGATTCGTGGGCATAGCGCCAATCTATGTCGATCCTATTAATCACGATTTATGTATCTTCAAGAAAATTCACCATCTAGCTGATTTACAAAATACATTTTGATATTTTGAAAATGTTGTACAGCCTAAAATAAAACTGTAAAAGAGTTGTTAATTTAAATATGTTTTTCATTTAAAAATAATATAGACGGCAAATCATTCTATTTTCAAATGCACAATGTTTTATTAAAAACATGAAAGCAAATAAAATTTTATGCATTTTATTTATCAATATATTTGGAATCTAGACACGTTTGATAATCAATACTTTAAATATTTATTAGAATATAATACGTACTTGATAAGATCATAAATAGAAATAATATAGTTTTTTTTACCGATATTTTCTCTCAAAACGAACACTTGATCAATTTGATTTCTCCCATTTTCCTTCGAATCTACACTGATATCAACTGCGTTTCTTTGTTCTTTAAAACGTTAACGAGAAAAAGAATCTTTTGAAAAGAATGCTCGAAGACACCGCATTGTGAATCGTGGGAGAGTTACGCGTTCGAAAAACGTAAGCTGCCGATTTGGACACTCTAAGTGTAACCCTAAAACTTCGAGAGGCAACGAATGGAAGAATGTATAATTACGGGGCATAAAAGTAAAGCATCGGGCCCACTCGACGCAAAGCATGAACTCGTGCTGAGTTTTGCCGTTGCTCGGCGCACCCACGACTCGGCATCCAGGAAGATTCCCATCGATTTCTCGAGAAAGAAAAAGGAGAGTCTTTTGACCTCAGTAAAGAATCGTTCAGTAATTTTTTCAAGAACGATTATCAAAAAAAATTTGATGCACAATAAATCAAAAAACTTTACGTCACTTTCTCTTTCTCTCTCTCTCTCTCTCTCTCTCACATACTCTCTTTCTCTCTCTCTCACATACTCTCTTTCTCTCTCTCTCTCTCTCACATACTCTCTCTCTCTCTCTCTCTCTCTCTCTCTCTCTCTCTCTCTCTCTCTCTCTCTCTCTATTTCTTTCTTTTCGTTTCAAAAAATCATAACATTCACGCTCGCGACTTCTCTTCGTCCCGATTCTTTTTTCTATCTGATTAAATTCTATATTCTTTTTTTCTCGATCTGCTTGAAATTTCTTACGATTTCACATGATACATGAAACGAATTTTTGTGTCTTTCCTGCGACCTCTAATTTCATAAGGCAATTTTTCAAATCCGAGAAAAATCGACATACTTGATCGAGCGTTGTTATTATTACATTGGAATCAGCATCTGTCGTATCGAGACGCTAACTCGGTTATGCCTGCCGCATATCAAATCGTTCTGAGCATGGTTCATTTTTAGCCACGAGATAATGCGATTTGTATATGTGGAAATAGAAAGAGAAAGAGAAAAGAGGAGCAAAATAAGAGATGGAAAGAGAGAAAAGGAGAGCAAAATGAAAGATAGAAAGAGAAAGAGAAAGTATATGTCTGGTGGGATAATACCGATGATGAAGAGTCTATTCCCTGGTGTGATAGAACAAATGATATGCATATGTAAATACACGGTGACCGTGCATAATCGGATTTAAATCCGTAGAAAATACGGTTAATCGCGAAAGATTGTGAGAATCTTTCCCAGCAAAAAGATTCACTGATCTAACGATACTATATTCACGGATTCGTATAGTAAACCTACGTAATTCATAGTCACAGGTAAATTGTTTTAATTTCGTCGATGAAAGCGAGCAAAGCGATCGCGTGCGTCTATCGAAAGCACGTACTTAATTAGAAACGCACGCATCGTTTCGTGCTCACGATATTGTTATGACCTAATTATTATCTGTGTTCTCATCCGTATTACGTTACCGTAAAGTTTCTGCTTTAAACGAATTGCGTAGATATATATACTATCTATGTCTATTCGCGCTTATCGATAACAAATCGTTCGTGTTGCTGAAATAAATCGAGCGTATACGTTACGTTTGATTTAACGCAATGATTTCCAAGATATTTACCTTTTGCAATATATTAAATGAGAAGTTTTAAATTCGACGCTGAAAATGATATAGGTACATATATATATGTATGTAGGTATCCTTTTTTTCTTAAGAGAATCCTCATCGTTTGGCGTATTTGCCTCGTATTCATGTAAGCAAACAATGGAAATGTACGACATGAATTCTCATTCGAGATGGATACGAAAGAATACGGTAGAATTTGTTTGAATATAGTGGAATATGTCATGGCACGTCGGAGAATAATCCAAACGCATCCGATTCTATCTCACGACCGGTTAGTAAAGCTTCCATCGATGCGTCGGAGAGTAGGATGATCTTGTTAACAGGATCAAGACTTACGCTAGTCGAAGGGTTCTTGTTATTCGCGATTGTTTCCTCTCTTGATCCTCAGGGATCTTGATCCCTCACATAGTCAATGAGACGCGATGCTCCTATAACTCGAACTCGTTTATTTGTGGAATAATCAACGAAATAAATTATTTCTCATCTCGAACTTCTTTTTTTGTTGAATATTTTGCTTCCCCCTCCCCACTAAAATGGCTGACGATTGGCGATTTATTTCATACTCGTGTACGCATATGATATGTCAACGGGAAACATTTAATTAAAATTGCCACGCATGAGACGTAAAATAATTAATTACAAATGTTCGCTCTTTGAAGGATATACTTTAGAGATTGAAATTAATATTTCATAGTATTTATATTATACATTTGAAGTATAGCAATATAACTTTAATGAGCTTTTAATGACTTCGCATGGTAATATCAATAACTGAGTACTAATGACGAACAAAATGATTCTTTATAATACATATATCCCAGTTTATTTTTCTCTCGTAAGATATAGAAAAAAGTCAATATTTCTTTCTCTTAGCTCTAGCTCTCTTTTACCGTCGACTTAATGATTTGCAAACATCGTCTCTCAACTTGTTTCATTCATAACAAAGTTTTTGCTAGGCACGTTATACGAGAACAAGGCCAGTCACTTTAAGGAAGTCGAAAAAAATGAAAATAAAGGAGACTCTCTTATCAAAGAAAAACTACCTGTTCATCTTCGCAATAAATAATTAATATAAATAAGATTTATATAAATGAAAAATATAAAAAGATAAACGAAAGAATATGCATAATTCCTTATTATCAATACGCTGTATACATTAAAAGATTAAGTTTTCTTAAATTTAAATAAAGATCATTGTTCTTTTGTATTACCAAAAATATTTTTAATTTAAATAATAAAGAGAGAAAAACGAACATTGTGCCATCTAGTGATCAACAAAATGAAGAATAATTTGTATTTCATATTTCAGTCGTCAAAATTGGAAAAATTATTAATCAAACAAATTATATTTTGTTGTTTTCTTTAACTTTTTGTAACTTTTAATTTTACATATCATATATATTCAAGAAATTAAAATATTGATATAATTGCCTATGTGTAATTAAATTTGATGAAACGAGTACACGAAATAAGATAGGAAAACTTTATTTTGCTATACTTATATAAGAAGAAAACTTACTTATACACTTATTTTCACTAATTTTCCATAATATTAATATTTATTAATTTATTAAAATTAATTATTAAAATACCAAATAGTAAGAAAAAAAAACAGGAAATAAATAAAAAACTTGTTCAGATAAGTAGAGATCTAAGTTATCAAAAGTATTCATTTAATAAATTTCAACAAGATCCATTAAGAATGTCGGTTGATTGATCTTACATACTAAGAACAATATTTATATTTATAAAAAATCTTATTAATATCAAACAAAAATATCATATTATCTAAAAAAAAAAAGTAATTTATTTATATATCGACAAGTCATTCCGATATAAAAACTCAATTATCTATAGATAAAATCTTGATAAAAATAAAAAACCATAGTATCAATTGTAGGTACGATCGTATACATTTCTAATTGTTTTTCTTTTTTTTAATTTTTAACGATAAAAAATAAACCAATCTTAACTTTTTAAAAAACATTCATAGACATTGGTCGTAAAGAAAAAGCACGATCTTGCCTTTTAAATAAGAACTACATTAATAACAAACAATATATGAAAAATATTAAATAAATAATGATAAAAAATAATGAAATATTTTTAAAATTTTTATTCTTTAATCACAATTCTAATAACTTAAATAATCTTATTGTTAAAAATCGCCTACACTCAATGACAAGATATAATGATAGCAGCTATGATTTTAATTAATTTTATCTTGCTGCGTTAAAGAGTTCATATCTAAGTCAATATCTTGATTTTTCACGCAATGAATAAATCCATCTTTGTGAAAGATAGACATCAATATGAATAACATACATAAATCGTAACGTATAAGCTTTTGAGTATTGTTTACCAGAAATACAAATCCAATTAAAAGGTCAATATAAATTGTCAAATGCAAATCTACGTAAACGTTGCATTGCCTGAAATAAATATAAATTTTTTATTCACAATTTTTTTTATAATTCTTTTATTAGACGATATTAAAAATAAAATATTTCAAAATCTAAATCGTATTACAAAAGAATGACAGCTACCTAGATTGAAAATTAAAATGATGTACAATAAACATCATAGAATTAAGATATAAATACGAATTTATTTTATTCCAATAAAATAAAATTAGAACATAGAAATTATAAATTAGAAAATAGAATTTAATTAATTCATTCGTAAATCCTCTTTCATGCGAAAGTAAATCAAAACTTTTGATTGATATCATTGTTGTCTTAATTTTTATTCACGTGATAAAAATTATCGATCTGACGTATGAGTACTTGTCGATCAATTGATATATTTAATACTTTTTATCTCTGGAATCCCTCAAGGATGGGATAACTTCCGTACTTTCCAAGTCCAACGTCATTGTACCCATTGTCACACAGCTACTTGTCGATATAATTAATCTCAAGAAATCTGAACTGATTTCAGAATGGATTAATTAAATTTATGTCTCTTCGCAATGGCTACTTGAAAAACGTGTATATATACTGAAGAAAACACTGACGATCATCAATAACCGCATCACCATGCAGGCTTTAACTACTTTGTTAATTCTTTTTCTGGCAACCGCCGCTTACAGTAAGTACAATAAATAAGTATATATATATTATTGCTTTTTTACATTTTACACAATTTTTATAATTACAAAATGCCTTTAAAATAGAGGAAAACGTTCTTGTCAAGCAATAATTATTCTCATTTGTGATGTAATTTATATATAATTTTCTATATAATTCTCTAAGGTGTACCAACTGGCCGTATCGTCGGTGGTACTGATGCACCACGGGGTAAATACCCATACCAAGTATCATTGAGAGCTCCCAAACATTTCTGTGGAGGTTCCATCATAAGCAAACGTTACGTTCTCACTGCGGCTCACTGTCTTGTTGGGTACGTTTATTCAATTTATTTTAATCATCTAATAGCGCAATGAAAGCATAAATCTGTAGAAGAAATATAAATGATAACTCTGTGTCAACAGTAATTTGTAATATTAATACTTTTATTTTTACAGAAAATCGAAACACCAAGTTACTGTCCATGCAGGTAGCGTACTTTTGAACAAAGAAGAAGCAGTTTACAATGCAGAAGAATTGATTGTCAATAAGAACTACAACTCTATTAGACTTATCAATGATATTGGTCTAATACGTGTGTCGAAAGACATTTCATACACTCAATTAGTGCAACCAGTAAAACTACCAGTCAGTAACACTATTAAAGCTGGAGATCCAGTTGTTTTGACCGGCTGGGGAAGAATATATGTGAGTAATCAATAAAATAATAATTTCTTACTTCTATTTCATCAAGGAATGATCTAATTTTTTTCTCCATTATAGGTGAATGGACCTATCCCTAACAACCTCCAACAAATTACTTTGTCCATTGTAAACCAACAAACTTGCAAATTCAAACACTGGGGATTAACTGACAGCCAAATTTGTACTTTTACCAAACTGGGTGAAGGAGCTTGCAATGTAAATATAACGTTCAGATTGACTTTTCGATTCCATTACACATCATTATTCTTTCTCAAAAATAATGAAAGATAAAAATCATTTATTTAATCTATCTGTACAGGGTGACTCCGGTGGTCCACTTGTAGCCAATGGTGTCCAAATTGGTATTGTATCTTACGGACATCCATGCGCCGTTGGATCCCCAGATGTCTTTACCAGAGTCTATTCTTTCCTTGATTGGATTCAGAAAAACCAATTATAAACGAAGATTAATTATAAACAATGTTCTAATTACCTTTTGTTACTGTTAAATAAAATGACGACTTATGGTACTTCATAAGAAATTAAGTCTTATTTCGATTTAATCCTTATCTTCACGTTCATTCCATCTTAATTTACTATTTTAATATCTTTGTAACAACAAAATGAAATATAATGATGTAATTTAAAGCAACATTTTATCTTAATAAACTTCTATTGTTTTCGTATTGATGTCTTTTCCGTGAGATAGATATTTTTGTCAATGATAATGAGGACTAGCATTATCAATAAGTAATAACGAATATAGCATTGGAACTTGAACATTTCTAAACATTTCTTTAGACAATCCTTAATTTTCGATAATCGATCGAAATCAACAAAAATTGTCCATATAATCTGCAATCAGTATGTTCTTTTATATCAAACAGACTTACAATGATATCAATAAGACACTGTTCAATGAGAAGGTCAATGAGAGGAAAGACAAAGTTTACGAAAATAACATCTAAAAATATATATTATAAATAAAGATATTAGTTGTGAATTCTCTCGAAAATTTTACATCTCTGTTGGCTAATTTCATAAACATTGCAAATTCGACTTCATAATTCTTCTAAGTTCTTTATTGATGAAGAATACATTTTGCTTTTCAAATATCCCCATAAAAAAAAAATCAAGGAATTGAAATTGGGAAATCAAGGGTCACACAACTGGTCCACGACATCCAATCCACCTATGACTAAAATGAGCCTGATTCGTAAACTTTGGTAAATATTTTGAAACAGCACATGAAGGAGAACTCTCCGATTAGGAAACTTTTCCATCAAGAAATCCAAAGACATCAAGTTGCTAACAACTGACTAATTGTCGTTGTAATTTTAGAAATTAAATGAGGACATTTAGAACATGGTTTATAGATACTAAGGAAAACATCGTAGTAAGTCAATCATGATACTAACATACAAAAATGTTTATATCTCATAAACGGTTAATTTTTCTACCTGTGTTTACTAAGACTTCTTTACTCAGTATAGTGTGTTATATGTATTGTATAAATATTAAATACTTTTTCTTAAACACCTTGTATATATATTAATTTTTTTCGTCATTACTTACTAATAATCGTAATACAAATGTATCATTATTTATTAAATGAAAAAAACATGATTCTATGAAAAATGATGGTCATTATTATTATGAAATAATAATTATTTATTAGGAAAAAGAAAATGTTAATTATTATTAATAAAAAGCAAACATTTGTTAATACATCCACTTTCAATAACAGTTAGTATTTTACTTTCTTATACCTGTTGATCTTTTGTTTACTATTACTAATTAAAATACTTCTTTACTGAATAATTACTCAAAATTTACAAAACATATTTATTTATATTCTTTATATTTTTATATTTATAATAAAAGTTATTTATTAAGTATTATAAAGAACTAAATAAAGATACAAGATACAAACTAAAAAACCGAATCTTGATGGTTTTTCCAAATAAATACGAAGTATGTAATATCAACGATACGTTAAGTGTATTGCAAATAAGTGATCAAGTGATTAGTGAATTAGAAATATCTATCAGAACGTCTTTTGATAGCTAATCTAATATTCCTTGTCTTAAGAGACACTTAACTCTTGCATTAAAAATTTCCCATTTCAAGTTTCAAATATAAAGGTATTGCACGCTTTATTTTATTAATAAATCAATAGATCGAATCCCGATAAAATGTTATTTTTTAAATTCATTAAATCAGTTCGATCACCTTTGTATATTTACATATATATATTATTAATGTTAATTATCATTAACATATTTTATTAATGACAATTATTTTTGATAAAACTATATAAATAATAATTTATTTATAATCGTCAAATTTTCTTAATTCTTTTTCCAAATATTAATAATTCCTTTTCTTAATTTTCTTAATGTTAATAAAACTTAAACATTAGTTTCGCATTCGTTTATTGAGTATTAGAATTAATTACCATTTGACATTTTTCTTGTATGATTTGTTCAGCACGATACACCTTCCAGCAAACAAGGTAATCTCTGGTTACTTTAAATAAGGTGTAATAATTGATTACAAGTAACAACGTCATTGATAGTACTTGATACCATTCTGTTGTGCGTATTAAAATAAATAATTGTGCCCCCACGAGTAGAAGTTGAAGACCCAACAAAGAACATAGAAGTATTGTAGGATTGCTAAATAAGGTCTATGTGAAAGGTAAATTACAAATATATTTGAAATAATCCTGTATATTTTCAAAATAATTTAATAAAAAGCAATGAAAACAATTCCTACTTACATGAAACCTACAATGATTTCGATTTCCTGGTTCCGCAGCAGTACAAAGGCCATCCGAGCGATATATTTCTTTATTATATTTTACAACCGATCCATGGGGCCATAGAACCGCATCATTCCACACTTGCGCATATGTATGGTTATTATGATTCTCAATTTTTATCCAACGCCCTAAATGTAGGGCTGCTCTATGTAGTACATCGCAATACCTAGATTTAATAATCAGTCGTAACATCAAAAGATTAGTACAAGTCTATTCAAAAAAAATTCATTGTTACTTTATATACCTTACTGGATAAGCTTGTGCGAAGTGAGCACTTATTCTTCCAAGCCAAAACAGCACAACATATTGTACTACCCATGGCACATTGAAATGTAGAGATTGTGGTACAAATATGATAGGAGCGATACCACAGACATAAGCGGTACTACTTGACGCAAATAATGCTCTTTTCAATCGACGATTAAAGTCTGTACTGAAGGTAGAAACTTCAGCTCTGATTGCTGATGCGCTTAATGAACAGTTATGTAAAGGTGTATCTGTATAAAAGCTTTAAAATTTTACTGTCTTATCAAGAAAATTATAAATTTAAAGTATCAAATAACATACCCAACAAATATTTCATTCTTTTATCTTCTTTTACATGTCGAGGTGCTGCTGACATATCAAAGAAAGGTGATATACTGACACCAAACATTAAAAAATATACAAATACACTTCTGAAAATAAGTAATTGTGTGTATGTGCGCGCACACATGTGTGTGTATATTATATATTTTATATATATATATATAAAATAATATATAATATATAATATATTATATATACACACACAAAATGCCATAACAAGTTACTAAAAATAAAGTTACAAAAAATACTAACGGATAACATAAATAAAAAATTTTCATTATATTGTGCCTTTCTGCCATATGATATAAACACCAAAGTAATATGCTCAGAACTATAGATAACAAAATTATCCTAAAATATAAAGTATTCATTATATATTCAACCTTACAAAAATTAAATTAATTTAATTTACTCTATTATACCTCATTAATTTTTGAGCGATGTGAAACCAACGAGTTGGAGATGAAACATCAACAAATCGTCGTAACAATGTATAAACAAATCTTCGTGTTACCATAGTAATAATAAATGTAAGAAGATAAGGATCTATAAGATAAAAATTCTGAAACAAAGTATGCATAATTGTAACTATAATAAGATTATATATTAATACACTACAATATTTTGAGTAATATATTCATTGCATTATGAAAGAATTTAAAATATTTAATCAAAATAGCATACCATACTATATGAATTATATGAATGAGATAACCACCAGACAGTCCTATACAGATTTAATAATTGTAAACATGCAGCAACAATTGACACAACTAATGATAAGGCTTCAAATGTTAATGGTCCGTCTACTGGTACCATTGGAATAGGTACATGTTTTGGTGCTAATAACTTTCCATAATTATCATCTAGTTTTTTTTCATCTCCTCCACTTCCAACTATTCTATCTCCGCTATTACTTCTTCCAGTGGGTGAAGCAAGACTAAATTGTGATTTACCAGTCGGAGCACTCCGACCACTAGCATTACGACGTCCACTAGGCATAATACAAAAAATCACATATCCAATACTTTATATCTGAAATAATAATTACACAAACATTAAACTTTCTTATTATATTCATTTAAACATTGGATCTATATTGTTATATATTAAATATACATAAACATTAAGAATACTATAAATATAAACAGAATTTTCTTACTATTTTTATGTATTTTCCAATATGTGTTGTTTAATTAAGCTATTTTGCCAAAACATGGATTTTATTAAATGTCCATTTTAAACTTATTATTTAACGTCATCTACCTTATTATTTACACTGATCATCGAATATTTAACACGAAAATAACTAAAAGTACTAACCACAAAGTAAATAGAATATAGATACACCTATAAAATTTGTATGTTTTCATATAAAATTTCAAATCGTTCAAATATTGTTAGAGGTCGCTGAAATCTAATAGCAATGTTCATGTTGCTGCCAGAATGAGTACATTGGAAATCTTATAGTATATATACTTATTGATATTAAGAAAGCAGACAAAGAGATTGGATATACCTTGTAATGGATCCATGGATGAATCTTACAGTGACTGGTAACAGTAGTCACAATTATTTTATGATAAAAATTAAGAATGGAAGATTATTACCATATTCACTCTATCCATCGAATCTGTCATATTTAATTAGTTATTAATGTTTGAGTAAGTAAGTGCTAAAATACTGTGCAGTATTGGTTTTGAACTTCAAGGAACATTTATTAAGTGAAAGTGTGAGTATTTTTTATGTATGTTTTTTTTTAAACTTATATTTTACTTAATAATACCTTATTGCTGATGTTTAAATCTTTTTCATTTAAAGTCCCAGAAATATTAATTTTTATGTGCATAGCTATAATAAATTTGCTATCTATTTCAGATGTCAAAAAATATATTTTAGAAATATGTATTTACAGATGTTTAGTCCTATACCAATAAAGTACGAATATGTAGGAGGAGAAGATGTCAGTAGAAATGGTAGGATTGATACTTCAGATAATTCTAAATATCCTTTGTTTATCAATCAAGATCCTGAGTGTAGATATCGTCAGTTACCACAATTTTGGGATTATGCACAATCATCTGTAAATCTTCCTCAAAAAGATGAAACTTACAACTGTCAGGATCTGCTTCAAGTACAAGTAAATAATCATTATAATTGTAAAGGATACCTATTATAATATAACTATTATATTACGCAATATATAATAATGACTATTTTTTTCTTCTAAAAATAAGAATTTGACTGTACTTATATCATACGATAAAAAAATTTCTTTGACTTGGAAACAGATACATAATTTATGTTACATCAAGTACAACTCATTAACATCATGTCAACATATCAACATTTATTTTTCAATGATTCTTGAATCAGCTGGTTGTTATGTTGATATTACAAGAAAAGCTACAAAAAAAAAAACATGATATTATTTTAGGAAACTGGTTCTTTAACATATGTGAAAGATTACTTCCATCATGGCATATTATTTCAACTTAACCAACATCAAGAGGAAGCTGCTACACAAACTCAATTTTCTGATCAGAGCCAACAGAATTTATCAGATGAAACACAATCAACACAAGGACTACAATATTCGCAACAGTCTAAAAGTGTTAATCAAACTACAACAACTGTACAACCAATTCCATCTATGAAACATAATCGTCCAGGAAGACCTCCAAAGAGTTCTTCTGAAACTACAGTGACAAAGAAATTAAAGTGTCAGTGTGAAATTTGTTTCAAAGAATTTGGACACAAGAGTAATTTATTTATTCATATGAGAACTCATAATGGGGAAAGACCTTATAAATGTAATCAGTGTGAAAAATGCTTTACACATAGTGGAAATTTAGCGATACATATGAGGACTCATTCAGGCGAAAGACCATATGGTTGTCAAATATGTGGTAAAATGTTTAGTCACAGTGGAAATTTATCTACACACTTGCGTACTCATTCAGGGGTAAAACCCTACAAATGTTCTGTATGTGGTAAAGAATTCAGACATAGTGGGAATTTATCAATACATGAAAGAATACATTCTGGAATTAAACCATTTCAATGTAAAGTCTGTGGCAAAGATTTTTATCATAGTGGAAACTTAACAACTCATATGAAAAAACATACAGTAAACATAAATACGAATGTGGAAATTTGTGACAATGGTACAAAGCAAATGCAAAATACAAAAGATCATGATGATGTTCCTCATTCAAATTCACTAAATAATGTAACACTGACTTCACAGATAAGTGATATTGAAATAATACACCATACAGTTAATGTGGTTCCTGTAAAAAATGAATGTATTGATGAGCCTAGATCAGATAATACTTTAATATCAAAACCAACGACTACATAAATTCTTAAAGAAAAAAGAAAACTATATTATGTATAAAATTGAAATTTTAATAATATTATATCTATATATAAGAATTCTCTTTCAGTGTGTGTATGTGTGTGTGTGTGTGTGTGTGCGTGCGTGCGTGCGTGCGTGCGTGCGTGCGTGCGTGCGTGCGCGCGTATGTGTGTATTATATATATATGATTTATATAACAGAAAGCTCAATATGAGATGTATCTAAAAAGGAATGAGACTGGTTCTGTAAAAATGTTTATATGTCATTTAATTAAAAATGTACATTATCTCCTTCAAAATAGTTCCCTTGAAAAGTTATACAATGCCAGAGGCATTGCTTCCATTCCTGAAAATAGTGCTGAAACACTTCTACTAAACTGCTTTCAATTAGTCAGTTATAACCTTTTGAATGTTGTCCACAGTTCCAAAGTGATATCCCTTGGGATGGCTTTTGATTTTCTTGAAAAAAAAAAAAGTCACGAACTCAAATCAGAAGAGTATGGAGGTTGTGGAACCACAGAAATATCTTTGTTGGGCAAAAACTCATTTATAGCAGAGATGTTTTGGAACCAATTTGGCACAAATCTTTTGCATGCACAAATTCTAAATCAAAAAGTCAACAATTCAATAATTTAAATTTAAATTTAACTCGTCATCAATCATTCTAACTGTCAAACGATGATCAGATCTTTGAGAGCTTTTACTTTTGCAACATTTCTCTTAATTTTTGAAGTCCAAGGTTTTCCAGAACGAGTTTCATCTTTTACAGTTTCGAGACTATCTAAAACTGCTTTGTGCTACCTAAAACTTGTGCCTTGAATAAAGCTTCATTTTTGTAAGCTAATTTCAATTTATTTTATAAACGTTTCTGTTGTATTGTTTAACACAAAATTAATCGATTTCTACGAAATCATTCGTGTTAGCTAAATCAAGTTGAAACTGATACAGAAAGAAGACATACATCTCACAATAATGTTTCAATATTTATAGTGTTGCCAATTCCGAAGAACCGAGATCAGTCTCATTATTTTTTAGACACACCTTGTATATATGATTTTAACACAAAGATCTTTTATATTATTATAAAAATACATTTTTATAAATATTTGAAAGCTATTGTAATATGAAATCTTTTTTAAAATGTATATTTATGACATTGATAATTAACGAAAACCTCAACATACTATTCTATGAATTTTTGTTTTATCTAATTTTAACTTATACTACTAATTGCAAATATATAATAGTATATATCTCTTATTGTCTAAAAATAAACTTTTATAAAGCATTTCTTTTATAAAATATTTATTTATATTAAATATAACATTCACAAAATTGCTTATAAAAGATATAAGTAATGCTTTGCCTAACATATGTATATAAGTTAACAAGAATTGTAATTTCATATGTTTGCACTTATAAAACAAACCAATTTAATAAATACTATAGCATGCGATCTGTATTACTATGTAAGATTTCAATTTTCACATTAGATATATTCTTGAAATAAATAATCATTTTGATTAAGAATTATATTTTCAATTTGGACAAATTCACTAAAGATGTTTAAATATAATTAAAAAATTAATACAAGAATCAAGTACTGAATATAAATAATACAATTAGAAAGTAAAATACTTGTAATCTGTGTTAGCAAAATTATGGTATATAACTTCCTTAATAATTGTTGGCCTATAACGTTAAATTGTCAATAAAATCATTGGTATAGACTAGGTATAATGTAAATAAACAATTTTTCATACATTATAATGCATTTACTGAAGATGAATGTTATTATTTGGTAGTATAAAATGTGGAAATTAACGTACCACATTTAATGGCACGGTCATATTTCGTGGTAAACGAGTTGTAATAGCTTCTGCTGTATTTTCTGAGGCTTGGTACCAAAAGTATTTTCCAATAACGGGTACTTCTTCTACCGGTAACTTAAAAGACACTAATAATGACAAACAAAGACCATCTCCATCATGATTTCCACTAAACTCAACCAATAACAATCCATGTGGTTTATGAGGTGCCACGTCTGTCCCAAAGATTTCCTACATACATAATTAATGATTCTTTGTTATATATAAGCCAAGTACATATATACATCTAATTTTTTTTACACGATTATTTTATACATAATTTCGAAATAACACAGTTTAGAAAACAAAGAATTTTTACATAGTATATTCTGATTCAAGACGTTTCAAATAGTGTTTATTTTTAAAATTTTGGTTTTAATTCAGTTAAATAAAATATTTCCATTATAATTATTATTTTCTAGAACGGTGCATATGTACTTAAACTATTTAAATTTGAATTTTGGAGAACTCTCTTGATGATTTAATCTTTTGTCCGTTTTTATGTTATACTGTAAGGATCTAAGTCAAAAAGGGATAAGCTCAAAAGAAAGAATGATAAATAATCGTTACTCAGTTTCTAAAGAGAAAACACTTTAGAATAAAAGTCATCATTAAAATAAAGTATTTCATTAAAATTAAAGAGTTTTATTTATCGTTTGCATATTTTTTGTTTAAAAGTAATGTATTGTTTGTATAGGATTCTCACATCTGGAACTATTCTTCTATTTTTCCATATACACTGATTTCTTTTTCACACACTTTTCATTTACACAAATTTTTCAGGAATAAATCTATTGTGTTAATGAAAAATTAGGTACATTTGTGTGTATGTGTACTTTTATTATATTATATATTATTGCGTTTATACAAATAACAAAAATTCCATTAATACAGATAAAGCAAATTAAAACAATATTTATTATAGATATATATTTAAATTCAGTACTTACAGTCATAAAGTTGTGCAAGGTGGAAAGAAGACTACGATTAGGGTTGATTTCACAAACAGGCAAATGAAGCAATTCTGTATCCAATATAACTACATGTAATTTGTTCCTGTGAATAATATAATTTTTTAAATGTACAAAATATTTGACATTAGTCTTGCATAACAAATAGTGTAATTGTTGAACAATATTTTAGAAAAATGCTAAATACATATCAATTTTTAAGAGTAATTACATATATTATAAGTGTCAAGAATATCTTTCAGCATTTGTAAAAGATCTAATTACACGAGTATTTCTATAAAATTGTAATAGTTTCCAAATAATATTTTGTTTAATCATATAGTTTTTAATTAGTATTTGCAGGTAGCAGAAATATTTATGATTAATTTATTAATACTGAAAGTTAAGCTCTATATAGATAAAAGCATATGACGATGTAATGATTAATATAATTAAAAAATTAATAATGAAGATTCAAGAAAGAACATGCAAACAAAACATCGCATTAGCAATAAAGAATAATTTAAGTAGAATAAAAATAATTTAAATAAATATGAAATAGATAAAAGTAAAAAAGTGCCATGCAAATCATGTGTACCATTTAGTAATTGCAGATTAAGATAAAAACATTCTTAACCTAAGTGCAGATGTATATACATATGTGTATATCACGTTCAATCCAATTAATCCATTGTCCACATTCACAGTCATAATTGGAATATCTTCTTCGTGTTAAAAAAACTATCACCATTGATTCTACTTAAACTGAAAGTGTGAATACTAAATGGAAAAAAAAGCATAGCAGTGATATATTTATAAATGAGTAACTTTTAAATTTGTTGAACTTATTCAATAATAATAAACTTACGTTGCTCTTTTTTTGGCAGTAATAATTATTTGTAATAATAATTTGGAAAGTGGTTTTGATAATGGCATTAAATATGGATGTTGTCGTCCAGGCTTATTCAAAATATAATTTTTGCCTCTTTCTATTAGTGGAATAATATCATTAGATCTAAGTGGTAAATCTTCTATATTATGTACCCAACGTGCTTGTAATGATTCTTCATTTGCTTGATCCGATGTTTTTATATTACCACCAGATATATCACCTATAAAGACAAAGCGAAACCACGAACCGCTTGCACATTCCACTAATATTAATGTTTTAGGTTCTATTATAAGTCCAGTTTCCTCTAAAACTTCTCTTTTCACAGCATCTAATAAATTTTCATTGCGTTCAACTCGACCAGCAGGTAAATACCATTTGCCACTACAGGAAGCCTTTGCTTCTTGCATCATTAATATTTCATTTTGATCATTTATAACTACAGCAGCTACAATATATGTCACAGTTTTTTGACAAATTGGTATATAATTTGTATCTGTAGTAGTATAGACATTTTTTGTACCTACAATACATACATTCAAATAAACATTTTGTACAACAATTCATAACATAATTTACTTATAATAAGAAAGTCATGTTTACATGACTTTTAGTGAAATTTATAATTGAATAGAATAATACAGTACATGTATTATAGAAACATATCTCTAGTACATGTATTACAGAAAATAATTTACTTTATTTTTATATTTTTATACAACCAGTATATTAATGAAACTAATATCAATAAATAATGTTATTTAATGATCAGATATTTCTAAATTGGTATTGATAAATCTTTGGAATATTGCATACTAACCATCCTCTTCATGTTGAACGGTATGTGCAATATACGTGTCATCATTTAAATTTTGTCCCGCAAATAATAATCGAATTTGTTCGTCAAGTTTTTCTGACATCTTATTTATTTGGTAACGATTTAAATATATTTATAACAAATACACTGATTGGTAACTACGATAAGTAAAAATTATTAATTCTAACAAACCCTCGGTGCCATTGTTTTACTTTTTTAAGGTTGTAAACAAAGTGAAAGATGACAGATAAGGATATGATAGAAGTTCTGTAAATTCCTGACTTATTAGTTTAGAAGAAAAATTCCCTACATGAATTAGGCATAGGCAAAACACAACATAGAACAACAACAATAACCTCTGAACATGTCTGAACATTGTGTTGACATAACTTGTCAGGTTAGTAAACCTTTCATATAAAGTTGCATAAAACGCTATGAATTTCAGCAAGTAAAAAAATGTAATTGTTTTAAAGCTCCTTGAAATAAGATTTATACTTTGATATTGAAAATCGAAACATTTAATAAATTAAAGAATGGATATTTTAAATGTATTGATCGTAATTGGTCTTATACATTGTTCGTTATTTTTTTTCGACACAATTTTCAAGGTAAAATGTATAAATATCATTATGAAATATTTTAATAAAATTGATACATAATTCATATATTTGTTTAGACCTGTTCACATTTTCCATACATATATTTTTTAAAAAATACTGGATTAGAAGTTCAGTTAATGCGAATAAAATGGTTTACTACTGTATTCAATCGCAAAATAATCAAATGGGGCATGGATCGCTCCAAATTTTGGACAACATGGTTCAATGTTGGAGCCATAATAAGTATTATTATTTTGCCAGTTGTAATGATTGCAATTTTAAGAGTAACATTTAATATATGGATTGCTGGACCATTTACAGATAATAAAAATACAGCTATATTACTGGAACCAATGGTATTACAAAAATATAATTAATTTATTGTTTATTTTCATTTGATACTATTACTTATGTTTATACATAATTGCAATTTTATTTTTTTATCAATTACAGTTGCCTGGAATTGATATGCCATTTAATGAAATTGGATATTATACAGTAACACTGGTAGTCTGTACCATAGTTCATGAACTTGGTCATGCATTAGCTGCAGTCAGAGAAGATGTACAGTTATATGGCATAGGAATATTATTAGCTTTTACTATACCAATAGCTTATGTCAACATAAATAATGAACAATTTATATCATTGCCATTACGTAATCAATTGAGAATTACATGTGCAGGAGTTTGGCACAACATAATTCTTGCAGCTTTAGCTGCAGTAATTCTTGTGCTTTCAACATGGTTCTGGGCTCCTCTTTATAATCTTTATAGTGGAGTCTATGTAAAAAACATTTTACCTGTGAGTTAAAAGAAATAAAATGATAAATATAGAAATGTTACACTTTTACGCAAATAATTATTTAATTTGTAGAATTCACCTGTAAGAGGTCAAACAGGTCTTTTAGAACATGATATAATATATAAAGTAAATAATTGTCCCATTAAACATAATGAAGACTGGTACCAATGTATATTAAATATTATTCATCAGCCTGCTCCTGGATATTGTGTTAAACAATCTTTTATTCAGGTACTACAAGAATATTCAACAATATAAAAAATTTAATTTCTGTTTACTAATAACTTTGATTTCATTTAGGAATATGACGAATCAGTACCATCTATTCAAAGAAATAATGGAGTAGTAAATTGTTGCACTTTAGATAGCGAGACAACTGGAAGTTTATGCTTTGAATACATAGAAGGGCCACAGGGTGCACCTCTCCATTTACCACCACATTCCTGTCTTCCAGCAAGAACCATGATCAATCAGTCTCAAAACTATTGCCAAGCAAGCCATGAGTGTTCCTCTCAAGATACACATTGTATAAAACCTTCTTTAGATAATGTAACTAAGGTATGTAATATCTAGTTTATTATAAGTTTTTTAAAAAATATTCTATACTTTAATGTTTTTACAATGCTTTTACAGATCGTACACATAAAACGTAAGATGGGAAAAGATGTGTTATTTTTTGGGCATCCAGCTGATATTTACAGAACAGTCGATGTATCAGATTGGGTTCCTAAATACAGTTTTTTAAATCCTAGCATTCCTGAATCTCTAGTTCTACTTTGTAAATATATCACAATGTTTTCAGCTGGATTGGCTGTTATTAATGTGGTACCTTGTTTCTTTTCAGATGGTCAGTACATTATAAATATACTTGCTCTTTATGTATCGGATATAATACCATATAATAGAAATATTAGAGAAGCGTTAACTCTTACAATAACAAGTATAGGTACCATACTTCTTAGCATAAATATAGTGTATTTACTTATTAATAAATTATTGTAATTTGTAACAATTTAATCTTTTTATAATGTTGACGGTAAGGAAGTAAGAGAAGTTTATGCATATTTTGCATTTGCATTGTATTTTCTTCAAATATTTGCTATTGTAAAAATTTTATATATATATATATATATATATATATATATATATATATATATATATATATATATTATTTATAGTACTTAGAAAGCAATAGCAAACGTTTCTTATAAATATGAGATAATCTAATAATCGCTATCGTTTTGCTGCTGCATCTGCATCTAATGCTGAAAAAATTTGAAATACGTTTTAGTAAAAAGAATTTGGAAAAGTTAGTTAAATTATTAACCTACTTACTTTTACCATCACAAGCAACTATTTTTACTTTATCCACTACAGCAATCTCTTGAACCTCTCGAAATTCAACATCATTAAGCATAAATGTCCAAACATTATCACAAAATCTGTAGGTATTTAATTTTCCTGCCTAAAATATAAATAAAAAAAATTCTTTATTTATAGTATTACATACTTATAAAAAATACAGCAATTATCACAATTATTATTACCTTAAATGTAAGTCGTGATTTAACTCTAGTAGCAAGTGCTTGGTTGATAGCTTTGTCAAATTGCAATAATACCTTTATGGCAAGTTGTGGCGTAATTTGTCCATACTAAAATAATATTTTTATTATTACAGTTGCTGTTAACTTCTAACCTAATTTATACTTTATTTATATTTTTATTATGAAAATATACATAAAAAAAACAATATTAAAGATGTAACAAAATATTTTATTATACCTAACCTTAAATATAAAGAATCTCTTACGTATACATACCTGAATCAATTCATCAAGACTTTCTTGTAACGTATTTCCTAACGTTGTGTTTCTATATAACTGATAAGACATCTTATTTCAAAATATATTTAATACAATATAAATGTACAAAATATCTTAATTGAAGACTGAACGTGAAACAGATTATTTGTTGACACTATAAAATCAAGAAAGCATGGCGCATGAATTCTTGTAACCAATTACAATTTTTAGTGGTAAATTCAAAGTTTTTTTATATATTTTAGTCTATATCTTTAGTATTTAATTAATATACTACACTATATTTTTTATAAGTTTACTTATTGTTAGTATTTAATATACTAAAAATATATTGCCTGTACAACGAAACACTAACTAGAGCGAAATGACTAATTTACAATTTCATAGATATTGTAAAGTTATGGCGGCTTGTAAAATAGTTTAATGAACCGTCACTTAAGAGCGACATCTAATTTGAAGACTCTACTTCCGTTGCTCGTTACTTGTTCTTCCTTTTCTGGCTATTGTACTTTGGTATGCTTTGATTCCATGATCAAATTCGTACAACAAACGAATCAATGTTATTATATAATATATTTATACTTACATTTATATATTTAACAAATTATATATGTTCGTTAAATGTGCAGCTTATTAAATGCTACAATACAATCCAATATTATGAATATTTAATTTCATTATACGACAATTCTGTGAAACTGTATCTATTTTCATACTTATCCTAGTAGATCTCAGTCTACTTCCGGTACGTTCCTGTTCCGTGCTTGTGTATATACCAATAATACATAACATTGTAAGGTTATGCTATAAATGTTAATAATAATTCGTAATAAATGTATGATAAACCGAAACAAAAAATATTGCACAGTTTTTCCGTTTCAATATCTTTATTTATTTTCAGAAAAAAAGGAAAAACATTAATTACAAACCTGTATTGTATTAAAAATATAACAAATATTTTCTTACAAATTTATAACCTACGCATTATAAATCACAATACATATCTTATGTGTGTGCGTGCTAATAAGAAAATTATATAAATTTTACAATAAAAACATACTTTGCTCTTCAATTTTATTAATTCTTTTATTCAATAAAATTGTAATCAAATACGGTACAGTATTTTTTTAATCAATGTATGTTATATAATATATCTTTTTTATTTATTTTTTTTACCCGATAAAAGTAAATCAGTACAACAGAAAGGGTATATCAATTACGAATACTACATATTTATATGTCAAAATACCGTGTCAGAAACACATGTGCATTTTCAATATTTGAATCATACACGTACTTAATATTGTGAATAAATTGTAGAATAGATTCTCAAGCATTCCATAGTAGTACGAAATCTCAAAAACTTGACCAATATATGAAAGGATTTGTTAGTTTAATTGAGACTTTGTATATTAAGGTTTTCAAAGTCGTTGATTACGAATCAAAAGTTAAAATTATGACAAACAAAATGACGGATCCAATATTGCGGATATACACATATGAATTACAAAAATAAGAAATTTCGAGGAGTGCCAAAGTACAAAACTTTTTCTTCGCGAAAAATGTCGATAACACCATTTATGCCATCAATGAGAACAAGAGTAATTCTTGACCAATTTTGATGAACAAGATCTCATTTTAAAGACGAAGATTTAATCTAGAATCCTGTTTTTTTAAATTTTTGAGAAAGCACTTTATTTGTGCATAAACTATTTTCGGTAAAATACCATTATTTAACACGATTTTTTTTTCAAAGAAAATAAATCTTTTTCAAAAAATCAAAAAAGTAGGGTCCTAGATTAAACCTTCATTTTTAAAATGAAACCTTGTTCATCAAAATCGATCAAGAATTACGATTGTTCTTATTAATGGCGTAGATCATTATAAAACCAGGTATAATGAACAATCTTAAAGCGTATTTAAAGACATTAGCTTGTATTATTTGCGATAGAATACATGATATATAAAATACAACATACAAAAAATAATAGCAACAACAGTGACTCTACTCTTATATATTATTACTATTATTATTATTTAAAAATGAAAACAAAATTAAAGGAAAATCTAAATTCTTAATAGAGAAAATAAATTTGTTTTCTCTTATTAAAAACTTATACCTATCTAAATAGTTATTAATAATTATGTATATATCATCATTAATGAATAAGAATAATAAAAAAATTTGAAATTGTTTCAAATTTAAGTGTTTCCCTAAGAAATTATTTTAGTAATCTAATTCTATCTAATTCTAATTCTAATATAATTCTATCAAATTAACTTATCTACAGAGGCATAACTAGTAATGTATAATATAAGTACTTTTAAGTTTAGTTAGAAAAAGAAAGAAAAAATTTTAGAAACGCACTGAAATATGCAGCTATTTATCCGGTAGTACTTATGTTATATAATCTAGATTTAGATTTCGATATATTTCAAATAATACTGAACCAGATCTCACCATGAAGTTGAGGAAGTTGCTGCATATGAAGATCCACGGACTCTACTTTAAAAGCTGGGATAACATGCCGCTTCTGGAGATTCAGGATTCTCGACTAACAGCAGGGTGATGAAACTCGACTTATGGACTCCACCATCCCACATCGGAAGTTTAAGTCATCTCTATCGACTATGGCCGGAAGTATTTTCGAAATTTCGAACATTAAAACGGAGTCTACAGTAGGACTTAATCCACAGTAGAATGCCCGCGAACACATACGCCTGTGTCCACTGACAGGTACATAAGTGTTCTTCTTCCTATTTTACCTGTACAGAACAATGGATCTCCCCACATTCCACGCACAATTGTAATGGAATTCTGAAACAGAAAAACAAACACAAAATGATTAGTATTATTTTTATAATAAGAAATTATGAAAAATATAGAAAAAATATTGGATATTAAAATATACTTACCTTAAGTCTTCATAGTTGTTATGCAACGACTATCCTGCTCCAAGAAAGAAGAACCGACAGTCATTTATGAACGCAAAATAAATAAAATTATAAATTGTCTTAACTTACCCGCAAAACGAAACTGGTTCGATAACAATCAAAATCAGTCAAATTATTTTGTATTTAACGCATGTTACGAGCTGGGTAAAGAAAATATACTAATATACTGTCTACAGCGAATGTACTGTCTAAATATTAGTTTATTGTACTCTATATATATTATATATATACTATTTAAATAGTTATAAAGTTATTTAGAAATTATATATTATTCCTAAGAAAATAATAGAATAATTCATCGAAAGCTCATTAAAATACCGTGGCTGGTCCATGTTATCGAAACGCTTTCCCTTGCGTTTGAAATGGATCAAAAGTATAAGCGTAAGTTTATGCACACAAAACAGGAAGTACTTGTCTACTTTACGAAAAAGAGAATTTACTCAAGCATTTATATATAAATTAGTAGTGATGGTAACAGCTTCTTTTTTGTCGCAAAATTCAACGGGCGTTATTATACGGATTTTTTTTCATGAAAAATGACAACAACGTTTATGCCAACAGCGAATCTAGGCTGTTGAGTCAGGATTTTGATGAACAAGGTCTCATTTTAAAGATGAAGGTATAAGCGACATAATTTTCTCGAATTTTTTAAAAAGCTTTATTTTTATGGATAAATTATTGTCAGGAAAATATCATTTTTACAAGATTTTTTTCAAAGAAAATTAAGCTTTTTTAAAATATTTTGGATTAAACCATGTCTATGGAAACCATAGTTGAAGCAATTAAATACTTTGAGAGATCTATTAAAGAACTTCGTAGATTCCTCGGTATGATAAATTTTCGCAGATGTTTCATTCCCAAAACAGTCTAAGCGCAAGTGTCGTTAAACGCTTTTTTAGTGGATGTCAAGAAGACGATAATAGGTCGATCATTTGGATCTCAGATGTTGAGACAACTTTCGAATGCTGCAACAAGCAATTGACAAAAGCGATCTTTTTCTTGCATCCGCTTAAAAGAATGCATCAGATGTATCCATTATTGCAACACTTGAACAGATTAATGTCTCAGGCAGACAATCATTATGATTTTTTTCATCAACTCTAATTAAATTAAATACAGTATTTACGACCGTTATATGAACGCATTTTTACAAAAATCTTCGAAGGCATGGCCAAGGTTATTCTGACAGTTTGATTTTAACAGCCAGTTTACAAGTCGTATATAATACATTGCAGACCATGATAATATTATAATAGATACTCTTTCAAGAGTAGAGGCAATAAATATGCCGTGATTGTAACAATTCAGAAATTTAAGTTTCAGAAAAACTCACGAAGGACATTGAACATTCTGCAAATATCATCCTCCATTCAACTTTATACATTTCTTGTCACATCTCAGAGAATGTGTAACTCGGAAGATGATCAATTGCAATTGTATATGGCTAAATAGAAACTAAAAATCAATAAATGTAATCATAATATTCTAATACATATTGACACATTCCAAGTATCCATTTTCAACATATACACATTAATGTTATTGATCCATTTTATTCATCTAAAGATAACAAATACTATTTAATCATAATAAACCATCTTAGCAAGACCAATCACCGATACATTAGCGGACACTGTATGGACATGCATTTTTTAATACCTGAACCGCAAAATTTGAAGCTCGGGCGTTAATCACAACTGATAGAGGCGCTCAATTTAAATCATGCATTTCGAATTTCTTGTCGAAATATCAGAAATAAAAATATATGCATAGCAGCTTATCATTCTAAATTCAAAGACATCATTAAGAAATGGCATAGATCTTTTAAAACTGTTATTAGATATCATAACAATAAAAACTGGTGCGAAATCTTCCCAACAATAATTTTTGGATTTCATAAATTTTTAAGGAGAGAATTCAAATTTTTGTGGCTGAGATGATTTTCGAAAAAACACTCGGATTACCAGAATATTTCATCAATGAAGAAACTCATTATAAAATCATATATATAAAATGTCAAATCAAAATCCACAACTCATCACTGTGAAAAAAGACTTTGTGCATAAAACATTGCATATAAGCTCGCATGTGTTTGTACACGTTGATTGCTTTAGGAAATCACTTGATCAACTGTATGAAGATCCATTCAAAATTTTTAATAGAAAGTCAGACTGTTTTCAGAATCTTGTACAAGAAATAGCCGGTGAATATTTTCACTGACAGGCCTTTATAGAAGTCATTTTAATGGATTGAGGAGAGTCAAATACAATAAGGACAACTTTAAAACCTTATCCAGCTAAACGTCTGTTAAATTTATGCGCTAACCGGAGATAATGCGATTGGCGGAGAGTGTGACCACTATCGTGTGACCAACGTGAGCTAGTTGCCAATCAGCGTGCGATGGATTTCGTCTAACGATCTCGTTTCAGCAATTCTTGTCCCTGTGGTTGCTAGCAACATAGGAAACACTTTTTTGTCTCCTTGTTGAGTTGTATGAGTTTAGTTATACACTTTGTTTTATTGAATCCTATATAGATACCAAATATATTTATCATTTTGTTAAGAAAAAGTTTTATTCTTCTCAATTAAAATTAGAAGTGACTTTAAAAAATGTGACAAGTTTAACTAATAAAATAACTGATAAAAAATGTAGAATAAGTATAAAAAATAAAAAGTAGGAAAACAAAAATTAATGTATTCTCTACTTATGATTACACATTTTATGAAACCCAAACACTAGACAAGAATTCGGATTAATAAGTATGAACCAACTACGACTAGATTTCATTGAGTTACAACATCAAATTATTTAATGTCTTAACAGAAACATAACATTTATTTACATCTTCTCGTTTTCTATTTCAACATTTAAAAAAAAACGAATTTCTTTAAGTATTATTTATTTCGATAATATAGTACAGACAATTCAGATTAATAGAAATATATTTGAAAGAGATAAATAATAGCGAGACCAACACAAAAAAGACGGTCAAGTGGAGGAATTAATCACAAATGTTTATTTTTCAAATCACATACTAGTATCAGTTACACTATTTTTGTTTATAGATCTGAATTAATATGTAGAATTAAATATTGTAATACACTTCCTGAATTTTATTTGATTCAAAGTTTATCACATATAAATTTTATGCATTTATGACAATCATATAACAACTATAATTCTACTGTTTAATTCAACTGTTTTAGTGATGTGGGATTATATCAAATAATAACTACAAATATGAAGTTTTGATAGAACATAATTTAGATATTGAAATAGATCTTATAAATAAAGATACCTATGCCAGATATGTTAATACTCAGTTAGAACCTGTTGATGAAATACTTTTGGAAGATTTTTTTAAGCCACAAGATTCAAAAAGGTCTATACGTAATGCCAGAAATGTTTCTTAGTTTAAATGTACCGAATATATTTCTACAGAGCAGATTAGATTTCAACCACAAAGAGCTAATAAAGTTAGTTACAATATTAAGAAGAATTCAAGGTTATATATAAATGTAATAAGTATCAGGTCAGTCCAAAAGTTCGTGCACATTTTGCTACATATATACATGCTACTAATGCTCACGAACTTTTGGACTGACCTAATAGTTTACTTATGTTTATATATCTGCAATCTTTTATGTTAATTTTTTGTGTGATTTACAGAAAGAGATGTTATATATGGACATAAAAAGTCAAGTAAAAGCAATTGAGAAAACATTTGAGGATAATAAAAAAACCAGTTAGTAAACATTAGCAAATCAATTGTTGTATCAGTTGATATTTTATGTGTATATTCTGATTTTAAGATATATCTACTAGTATAAAAATGATTCTTAATAAATTTTATTAAATTGGAATATAATTATGTCTTTTCTTTTTCATAGATATGTAAATATCCTTATGGTCAAATAATATTTGATTTCGATCCTGCACTAACAAGACATTCTATCATTCAAACTATTGTTCAAATAGAAGAGATGTCTCAAGCAATGATTCAGTAAGTGATTTTGTATCTATCATTATTTAATTTAATTTACTTTTAGTGTGTGTTCATATTTTATAAATAATAAATCTTTGTAATATATAATTTCATAGGAATAGGAATATCATGGATGAGAGTGGTGAACAATTTCTAGTATATTTATTACTTTTAGAAGAAACATTAGAAAAGCGGAGAAGTGATTTTATTGCTTGTATTAATTATGCAGATGAAGAGGAATATAAAATAGCTACAGAATATAATTGGAATATTAAAAGCAAAGTTCTTAAGGTATATGAGAAAAATTATTTCCTTGTTATACGATAAGATAGGGTACATCAGATGAAGTATTTCTGCTGAAATTGTTAAAGTACTTATTTAATTACTCTATTCATAATTTCAGGTGTACTATAATGAATTAGAAACTCGCATACAACTTAGTAAACGCAGACAGAAAGCTGATCAAAAGCCAAATAATATACGATTAATGATCCCAATTTATGCGTTATCGATCATAAAATGTCAATGAATTCAAAAAGCAAAGATACAGCAAAAAACAATTAGAATCACCCGGATAGGAGGACGAAGAAGAAGAGGAGGAGGAGAAGGAAAAAGAAATGTAACAAGAAATTGAAAAAGCAAAAGAAAAAGGTTATATATATTTTTAACTTTACAATTTTTATCTAATCATTATTATTATGCTTTTTTAGCTGGTTCTAAAAATGAAAATGGTTCGCGTACATCATCTAGGACAATCTCTTGTGGTTCCAGCATAAGATCCCATCCTCATTTTTCGATACCGTCGAAATTCACATCACACTCCCGTTCAGTATCTAAATCTTCATTTCATTCTCCTTCTCTATCACAATCGATGTCACTCTCCATCTAAATCATACAATAGATCTAGATCAAGATCTGAATCAATTCAATAAAGAAATTTGTCTAAGTTGAAATCTCGATAAAAATCAGGTTCTCCTGCCAAATTACAATCACAATCTCGTTCAAGTTCAAAGTCTCGGAGTGGAAATAGCAGTTCTTCTGTTAACGATAGGAAGTAGTTTCGAAAACGAATAAGTAATATTATATATATATATATATATATATATATAATTTTTTGTATGTATATGTATATGCATAATTATTTTCTACACCTGTATCAGTATTTTTGTTTATATTTGCAATGTCCTATTTCAAATGCTTTTAGAATAATATTTATAGCTGTATATCAAAAAGTTTATATAAATTATTTTATGAAATATTTTTGTAGAAGGTTTAACTTTCAATACATTTCCTAACATATATAAAATTGCAACTTATATACAAATTAGTAAAGAAACATGTAAAAAGTAGTGACAATGTAGTTATAATTTTTATAGAATAACAATATCTAAAAAGTTGGAGAATTTTATTTTTATAAAAATCAATTTATATTGTTACTGCATAGAGGAAATATATATATACGTACACAATACTTTTTCGACCATCGAATTGTGTTCATTAATAAGTAAAGCTGTTTAGTAGTTCTCTATTTTTTTTTCTTATTTTGTTTTTTTTATGTTTTTGTAACTCCAATAATTCTTGTCAGAGGGCAGTGTATTCTATTTGTGGATCACCTGCCACTTGCATTGCGTCATCTTTGACCTATCCAACTGGATGGTATCGTGGGACGTCTCGTAATGTAACGTGCAATATGCGATTAATAGTGTTGAGTTTTTAATATATGCGTTGATATCATATTGAATATAAGAGACTTTTAAATCATAGAAAAAAATAATAAAAAGGTAAGTGAAATTATAGCAATGTTTACAATGTGTGATTTTCGTTTTTGTCGATTGAATTTTTGAAATCTATTGCGTGTTCCAAAAACATTGACCCTGATAAGAAAACAATGCATCTTAAAATGTTATTGTGGAAAATATGAAATAAACAACACAGAAATGAATACAGAATATGTGATATATGAAAAATGATGGATGATATTATTCGCAGGATAATATTTGTATGGATTTCATATAGAATTTTATTTATGCATATTCATATATTTGATTGTCTACTTTGCAAAAGATGAAGTACAAATATATATATATGTTTCAAATATATATTAACTCTTTGAAGTCGATTTTTTTCAATGTTGTGTGTCTACTAGCGTGTTTGGCATATGAAAGAGAAACGAAAAGATAATTATTTGTTGCTAGCATTGGAATAATGATACTAAACTAATAAATAAAAATAATCGACTGAAAAATATGTCACACACACAAATATGATAATTGTTGTCACTTTAAAGGTAACATACAAGTTTTATAGCAAATTTGTATTGTCTTATCTTTTCTTCCAGCGTGACATACGAGTTAAAAGGTTTAAAAGTAGAAGCGGTATCGGCTTTAAATTATTATAGCTCACCCATAAAAAGATTATAATAATAAATAAAATTTCATGTACTTCGATATTTCGTATAACAGATTTAAAGATTGTTAACATGATCTGTTTATTATTTTCAGTATTTCTTTAATTATACTAAATTTAAAATATTGATTATAATTCGTGCAACAAAAAAATACAAGCATATTTGTAGTACGATCAAACCATACCATCTTGTTAAATGTAATAACTAATGACGTGATTAGATGTATTAAATAATATATATCTGCAATAATTAATTATATTTAATTAATTATTAAAATATATAATATAGCAACATAAAATATAAATATTATATTGTTGGGAACAGTATAATTTTGTACATGGTTTACGATTAATCTCACGATCTTATTATTGTGTCATCGTAATAATGTCTCTACTGCATTTAAAGTTGTGTCGCAATATTTAAGGGACAACAATAATACCCAACGTATTCTGTTGAGGTAGTACATAAATCGTACAAAATCATATTTTAAACTTTTTCTTTCATATGGAGGAGTTTATACGGATTTGGTATCAAACGAAAATGTCAGTTTCAAAAAATTAAAGTATTAAAATATGTGTAATAAAATTTCTGAACTTATAGTTATACTATTTGTTTTATATAAGTTATAGTTATACTAAATAAATAGATATAATTATTATAATATACTAAACTACTATAATTATACTACTAAAGAATATAAATTACTATAAACTACTATAATATAAAGTACTATATATAGTATAAAGTACTAAAATATATATTACAAAAACATAAATATCATAAATATTTCTTAGATTCCTATCGTCTGTCTAACGAAGAAATAATATTTCCAAATTTTAAGATTTTACTGAAATTATGTGGCTGCTATTATTCTTACATCGTATCTTATTTGGATTTGCTCTAAATAACGAAACTTTAAAAATTTACTACTAGGTAGCGCTTTGTCACTATGGATTTCGGCTTGAGATATTATTTACTCTTAACTCAAATCGTATAAAGAAATCAGGATCGATTTCTTAGCTTTTTGAAAAGTTTGAAAGTTTACTATCATTTTCCAAATGTTATCTTCAAAACTGTATTTACAATTAGATTAATTTATTATTCATCGACCAATAAATCGAACCATGTAAAGTAATTGCGTAAATACCAAGCATCATAATAATTTTAATGGTTATATGTAATTAATTATCAACTTAGAGTCATCATTTCAGAAATAACATTTTCAAATATATATTTTAGATGGCGCCGAAAAATAAAGAAAACAACTCTGGTAACAAGAAAAAAAGACAAGTTTCTGAAGAAGAAGATGATGAAGATTATAGAAGGCGCCGTGATAGAAATAATCAGGTAGAATTATTTTTATTTATTTCTATATTTCATAATATAGTTTTTATTTTCAAAGTAAAATTATTTTCTTTGATACTATTACAATATAAATTTCATTTATATCATTGTAGGCTGTAAAACGATCAAGAGTAAAAAGCAAATTACGTACACAACAAACTCTGGAACGTGTAAACCAACTTAAAAGAGAAAATGAGTTATTGGAGGAAAAGATAAAAATGCTTACAAAAGAATTAGGCTTCCTTAAGGATCTTTTCCTTGCCCATGCTGGTAAGATCAAATCCAGTTTAAATTAAAAAATACTTTCCACAAAGCATAATCCAAAAAATAGTCTATTATCATATTTATTAGTGTATGTGTTGTGTGTCTTTAGTAGGTGCAAAGATTATAAATCAAAATTATTAGTTTTGCAGAAAATATATATGATAATGTTTAAAATGCAATGTAAGTAAAATGTTAGATTTTGGATGTGATAATTGATATACAACTTTTCTTGCCCCGTTGGATTTATATAATATACATTAAACTAAATTTTAAAATATTCTTCTTCTTTTGAAAATGAAGATATATTATTTTGACCAAAATTTTCAGTCTTTTGACTAAAGTCATATAAGCAATATATTTGCACGTGAAATATGAATATTTGATAGTTAAACTTTGTGGTTATACTGTACACAATATTATAAGTCACAAAATGTTTAATAGTTTAAATAATATAAGTGTATTTGTACTATATGAGTAAATTAAAAAAATAGGGATAAAATAGAATAACTCAACTTATACTGCTTTTTTACCATTATTATACTGTATTTTTGATATATATTATTAAAATCTCAAATAAAAACGTGGAAAAGAAATGAAATTAACTTGTAGTATTAAAACTATAAGCAAAGAATAGCAATGTAGAATACGTTAGCATACTACTCCTGTTCTGGAAAAAATTTGACTTATACTCTTTCGCCTGCCAACCAGAAATATATTTTCCTATTGCAATAATCCAAAATAATTTACAGGTTCCAGTCAACATTCTATGAATTTTCAAGATATAGACCTGAATGCTCTTCTAGCAGAAGATACAAAACCTCTAGAATTGCCTAAAACAACTGCTGAGCTTTAATTCAAAGTTTTTGCCACGTGAAAGAAGTAACGTGGATTTGATAGAATTTGAAGCAAAACGTACTTTAGCTCGTATACTTCAAGTCCCAAGTTGGACATCTTGGAAGGATGCCAACTTCGAGTCCATTCAAAAAATTATAAGAGCTGGACAACTTCTATGTTGACTATTAAGCAGCATCATTAAGAAGATTAGATAAATGATATCAAATAAATGTTGATTAAAATGTAAGAAGAATTAAGCACGATAAATGGCATCGTATAACAACAAGGATGAACGCAAAGTTGATATTTTAAGATCGACATATACAAATCAAATTTGATTACATAAAACTCGATTAATGGAGAAAGTATTTTCTCAACAATTTCTCGGAGAAGATATAATAAAGCCATGATTAAACATGTGCTTTAAAAGTTATGTACGAGATTTTTCTGGAAAGTATCTGATCTATGAGTATATTTTTGTATTTATATATGTATTTGTATGAATACAAATTATACACAGGTTCACTTACAAACGTTTCCCCTAAATGACGAATACTCGTAATAGCATATCTAGATGCAAAGATGTGCCCATAGGTCGTATACTTTCTAGACAGATCTCGTATACAAAATAGATTATTGGATAAATTTTTAAAAGAGTGTAATGAAAGGATAGAGCGAATAACGAAAAAGTATTTCCAATTATTTCATTCGAATATATTCTAACGATTTTATACTTTGAATTTTGTAAAATCGTTAAATTCGTGAAAAAATAAAATATAATAAAACATAAATGAACATTCCAATAATAAGGCATGAACATGCCTTCTATAACTTTTTATTTACAGAAATTTTTAGGAGGTATTCTGTAAATACTTTCATTTACTAAAATAGAATGCAGATGGAACAAATCAATATGTAATTCATCAATAATAACGAATTTTACCTTATATGTTTCATATGCTAATTTGTAATAGTGAGAGAGAGAGAGAGAGAGAGAGAGAGAGAGAGAGAGAGAGAGAGAGAGAGAGAGAGAGAGAGAGAGAGAGAGAGAGAGAGAGAGAGAGATAACAAATTAGATATCATTTATTGTTCATTTTTAAAAAATAATTAAAAAAATGACCTAATTGTATTCAAACTATGAATACTAAAGATGCTGTGTTAAAAAGTTTTTTAAGAAAATCTATTTTTTGAAGTAGGATGATGAAAAATAAAAAGAACAATAGAAATTGATGTATTTTTTATTATTTTAGAAACAATAATAAAGCATCATAATCAAAAAATTAAATCGTTCGAATCAACGAAAAATTGTACAAGTTCGTGAGATTATTTAAATTATTCATAAATGTATTCATATTTCGAAGATATGCAATTTCCATTCAACTATTAGAAAGGTGGGAGACAAATATGTTTTTTGTAAATTCAAAAGACAAGTGTAAATATAAAAAACATGTATACATTCAATGATTATTTTATTAAGGCTATATTCATTATTTATTTTCGCTAAATATATGCATTTTTATAGAACGATTCACTCTACTTCATTAAAAAAAATAATCTAAATACGCAAGGTTACAATGAATGCTAGAAAAACATTGGCGACACCTGTATGCTTCGATATCCACTTGACCGAAAAGATCCGATCAATCTTCGGTCTTCGTTCGGAAAAGCCAATATCGTCGTGTTGAATTCGTATACCCTGCACTGTATTTCAAAGCGCATTCAACAATTTATCTTTTTTATAAAATGATTTTTTCTATCATTGATTTTATTGCATTTCAATTCATACGTCGAATTCGTCACGAATAGAGAAATATTTTCTTGATTGTTTACAATTATATGGTTTCATAAAAAACGTAGGAAAGAGTATAAGCGAGATATTAACCTTTACTACTGATAAAATAAAAGAAATTTTATATTTATAAGAGACATAAAAAAGATCAAATGAAATAGTGAATTTTCATCGATGTGCTTATTCGATTAGCCTGATCGTTTTAGAAAGCAAATAAAAGAAAAAACGAAAAAAAAGTATCGTAGTAAGGGTTTCGGAATACCACGGGACGGAGGTGAACTGCTCGCAAGCGCGATGAGCCGGCGCGCTAGTACTCCTAGCAGACGACATGTTGGCTGTAGGGAACACCTCGTCTCGGACGTTTCGATCGCGAGTTTCCTTGAAAATTTTTAAGTGAGAGGAGAGTAAACAGGATCGGTAAAAACGAGGTACATTGAGAAGTGACTAGATCGTGGTATTGGGTTCAATTAATAATGCTGATGTAGTGGCGGTGATTGTGTTCGTGGGATTTTAAAGGGATTTTAAGGAGGCAGAGGAAGGCGGCGGTGGCGGTGGCGGCGGCAAAGCAGACGGCATTAAATGACGAGAAGGGGTTCGAACGTGCCCCCAAAAAAGCGGGTATTCAGGAAGGATTCTCGTTCGAATGGTTTAAAGCACAAATGAAATGATAGCTCGTGGTCACGAATGAAAGTGAGAAGAGAAGGAGAAAAAGTTAGAAGGAAAGGATGGAAAGACGAGGAGAGGACTGGTAACAAGCAAGTGTAGAAAGGGAAGGTGGAAAAGGAGTAGAAAGAAGAGGAGGTTCATCGTTGGATTTCTAGCACATTGACTTTCCTTTCTGTAGACGAAGACGAATGATTATTCCGACTTGATTTGAAATCGCGAGGAAGCGAGAGCAAGTGTGTCGAGAGCCGATCTATTTTAACGTCTCAGTGTTTCGTGTTGGCCGTCGTTAAGGGGGGAGAAGTAAAGAGGGTGGTGGTTGTGGCAGTGGAGGTGGTAGGGTCTGGGAGGTGGCGAGGTCGCGTATACGCGTTGTATCCCTTCCTTCCTCTCCTGGAACGGATTCGCGCGAGACGTCGTCATTGTCAGCCTTGCTACCCAGGTGCTGTTTCTGTCTCTTTGGCACCCCTCGCGATCGAAGGACTGGTCGGTGAAAGAGGAATAGACTATTCTCGTTGTCGTCGTCGTCGTCGTCGCTGTTGTTGACCAGCCAACCGGCTAGCCCAAGCGGTTGCTCAGAAATGTTCGTTGACTCATCAATTCATCGACGATAGTAATGCTGGTAGTTATGCTTTCGCTTTCAGTTATGGACCAGTGGAAGCTGTGGTTAAAAAAAATATGAAGTGAGTATAGTGTGAGATATTCGTCGACGTACGCACATATATATCAAGTGGAAAGGTGATAAAGAGAGAAAGACAAAAAGCAGAAGGATACTCCTCCGAGGTAGAGAGAGTGAGAGAGAGAGAGAGAGAGAGAGAGAGAGAGAGAGAAAGAGAGAGAGAGAGAAAAAGAGAGAGAGAGAGAGTGAGAGTGAGTGAGTGAGCAAGGTGTGAGTAACGGTGATCGTTGCAAAGCCCTTGTATTCGACGAAGTGCAAAAGAAACGGAGTGTAAGTTTGGAGGTACAAGCAAATTGGCGATAAAGCGCGATCCATCACTGACGAACGGAACGGAGAAACTGTACGTAGGAATTCGTGGAAAAGGAACGTGCCTTAACGAACGGCGGGAGAGGGTGCGCTTTTCGAACATCCTCACGTCGTCGATGTCGTTGCCGTTGCCGTTGCCGTTGCCGTCGTCGTCGTCGTCGTCGTCGTCGTCGTCGTCGTCGTCGTCGTCGTCGTCGTCGTCGTCGTCGTCGTCGTCGTCGTCGCCGTCGTCGTCGTCGTCGTCGCCGTCGTCGTCGTCGTCGTCGTCGTCGTCGTCGTCGTCGTCGTCGTCGTCGTCGCCGTCGCCGTCACCATCGCCGTCGCCGCCACCGCCGCCGCTGTCGTCGTGGTCGTCATTGTGGTCGCCGTTGTATCGTCGTCTCCGGTGTAGCCATATTCTCGTGTGTATTCTAGCGGTCCTGTAGAAGTACGCGCGCGCGCGCACTCTTTTTATTCGGTGGAGGGGTGGTGTCGATCTTTTCCTTGTCGATAAGAAGAAAAAAAGGAAGATCGGCAGAAGTGGCAAGGAATAACGAGAAGGGCGAGTCACGTGTGTCTTTCTCGTGGTGTGTCATGGGGTGCTTCGGCAGCCAAAGCAGTAAGGCCAGTCAGGATGATAGCAAGAACCAGAAAAGACGCTCGGATGCCATTACCAGGCAACTGCAGAAGGACAAGCAAGTCTATCGAGCTACTCACAGGCTCCTCTTACTCGGTAAGCATTCTCTTTTTATTTTTTCTTTATTTATTTTCGTCTATCTCGATCTCGAAGGTTTGTGTCGAGATATTCGTGACATATGCCTAATTAAATTTATTTGTGAACGCGTTTATAAATTTGATGAAGTCTATGTCTTTCATGATATATTGCTTTTTTGCACATTTTATTTATGCTTACGTATTAACGAATGATTCATATCTGAACGCTATGCACGTAAGAGAGAACAAACTTGTGCAAGATGTGGTAAAAAATGGCGCCATTTTTATGATCAAGAAATATTGTACATTATCGACATGACACCGATTTTTGATTATCTCAACAACGTGGAGAATACGATAACAAATTAATTGCGAAAAATACATAAAATAAATAACAAATATTTTCGAGGATGTACTTGTGACACGTTTCCACAAAACAATTTGCCTCCACCATGAACTTGTAAAAAAGGCGGGATATTCGGAATTGAATCAGATTTAAATAAAAATGTCTTGCATCTTTGAAAAGCGTGTCTATTTCAACGGCGAGTGAACTTAGATATAAATATCGATTTACAAGAGCTTCTACTTGCTAATTACAAGATTTTTTTAAAACTATGAATCCTTTATGTAAAAAAATTTGTCGAGATAACTTAAAATATTAATACGAACGGTCGGCAATTGCTTTTGGACAAAGACGCGCGTTCATTGAAGACAGGCCGAACATTATCGTAATGTTCATCGGCGCGTTATTCGATTTTATCGATTATCGTACAAGCCGGCACCCACGAATATCCCAACCGCTGCTTCTGTCGTACCTTTTTCATGTTCTCTACCTACCTACCTACTCACCACCCACAAACCTACCTACTTAACCACTCACCCACCTATCCCCTACTTCCCTCCTTCCTTCCCCTCAACCTGCCTGCCTGCCTACCTACCTACCTACCTACCTACCTACCTACCTACCTACCTACCTACCTACCTACCTACCTACCTACCTACCTACCTACCTACCTACCTACCTACCTACCTACCTACCTACCTACCTACCTACCTACCTACCTACCTACCTACCTACCTACCTACCTACCTACCTACCTACATACCTACATACCTACATACCTACCTACCTACCTACCTACCTACCTACCTACCTACCTACCTACCTACCTACCTACCTACCTACCTACCTACCTACCTACCTACCTACCTACCTACCTACCTACCTACCTACCTACCTACCTACCTACCTACCTATCTACCTACCTACCTACCTATCTACCTACCTACCTACCTACATACCTACCTACATACCTACCTACCTATCTACCTACCTACCTACATCTACCTTTCTCTTTCCACTTTTCTACCTTTCTCTATCTCTCTTACTTACGCTTTCATTAACTTCCACATCCTCCTTTCTGTCTCAATCACTTTTCTACCTCTTTCGTGTATATCCCATTTTCTTTCTCTTTTCGTTTTTAACCTTTTTTATTGTCTATCTTTTTGTCTCCCTCCTCGTCTCCCCTCTTTCTCTCTTGTTTCTTTTTTATCTTTCAAGTTCATCTGTCATAGGCACGTGTAGAAAAATAAATGCATAAAACATAAAGGCGTACGTGTGCATGGACACTTTCCAATGTGTCTACTGATCGCGATATTTAAGAATACCGACACGTCGGCGTTACCTCCTATTCTTCACTTATGTAGATTGTCACTCTAATTCGACGTGAGTGAATTGTGTATCCGTGTATGGCTGGCGGCCGAAAAGCAACAGCTGTTAATGCATTGTTTTTTCTAGCGCGTGCATATAATTACTGTTGATACTGTACTCCGGTGGAAAAAGACCGCTGTAATCGAAAACTCAGCTTTATTGCTGTTACTTCTTGTTCGATAATTTTATTTCGAAAACATGCACGAAATTTCTATTTTCGTAATCGATCAAAAAAGATTCTGCAAGAACTGTATAAAATGTCTTGCTCTTTCTCTCCTTCTCTTTCTCTTTCTCTCTTTCTTTTTTCGGATAAATCTCGATATTGTTGCTTTTTTTCAGGAGCGGGAGAATCTGGGAAAAGTACAATCGTCAAACAGATGAGGATATTGCATGTCAACGGTTTCAGCGAAGCGTAAGTTTTCTCGAACTTAATGCCAATGATCGAAAGACCATTATTTCAAGGTGGTCTTGCATGTGCAATGTAACGAGTTGTTTTTTCGATTAACTCTTTTTTATTTTCTTTTTTTTTGTTTTCAATTGTCTTTTCATTAATACGCACTCGTACGAAATGAATCATTCCGGCAATCAGGTTGAACCGCAATGTCAATCTAATATCAACACGTGGTCGATACGAATTCGAATCGTTAATCTTTCACTTTTTTCTTTGTCTCGATTTCCGATGATTTTCGATGATTTTCTTTGTTGGCCTGATCTCTCTCTCTCTCTTTCTCTCTCTCTCTCTCTCTCTTTGTCATTTTTATATTAATGTAGCGAACAAATGAGGAGAAAAAATGTTACTTTTTGTATTCCCCTTTGCGAGGATTTTTGAAACAATTTCCGTTTCAGAATAGCAATATAAAAATAAATATGGAGGTCAAAGAAAGAAGAAACGAATACCGTTATCGCTAATGAGGTTCTTATTACATATATACGTATGTACGTACGTAAAAAATCAAGAGCAACTAGATAGGATGAAAACGACGTGCAAACAAACGGTCCGCCTCGTGTGTGTCGTAAATTCTGTCTGCTTGGGGAACTGATAACGTTGTGTCTGAAAGGCGCCTCATTGCTTTCCTTCCTTTCTTCTTTTTTTTTTTAGCAATATTAAGCGATCGATCGTCGTAGGAATTATAACTTTATTATCTTTCGTATTAATCAAAGACAAAATTTATTCGTTATTCGTCTTTTCCGATGGTTTATCATGTTTCAAAGAGTCTTCGATGGTGATTATACGTATGTATGCATGTATGTATACACGTATGATACATATTGTATCATATTAAATCTCGTACAGCGAAAAAAGAAGTCACCACGAAACATGCGGTAATATAACGGTGAAATAAATCGAATTACGTTTTCGACTCAAAGAAGATTGGTATGATTTGGTAAAAAGTTACGTTGTATTTATACTGCAAAAAACTTGGAAAAAAAAGAAAGAAAGAGATGTATATTAGAATTTTGTTAGTATGTGCTTACAGTGAAGTAAGTAAGCGAAGCAAAGTAGATTGCTGTGTCAAATCAACTGTCGTATACTTATGTATACGTACGTATATACTTTGTCGAAGAACACGCATGATAAAACTATGGAGTATTTTAATGACGATAGTTCGCTACTTCAATTTGATTATGTTTTTATTGATATTATCCTCTGATATTTTGATATTTTGATCAATTGCTTCATAATCCATTTCCTTTATTTTTTCCAGAGAGAAGCGGCAGAAAATCGAGGACATAAAGAAGAACATCAGGGACGCAATACTGGTAAGAATCTGTTTGTTCAATTTTTTTTGCATTTCTCTTATTCTTTCACAATCCGATTTTTTTTTTACTTTTAAGCTCGACAGTGGACATGGATCACGCATCCTGCAAAGCGTACAGTTGTTATAAAACTTACAATATTATAAAAACATTAATTAAAATGGTATAAAAATATATACAAATATTATTATTACACACTAAAAAAAAATATTCATTCTTATTAATTTGCAATAACTAGCAGTATAAAAAGTACTCATGTGTCGCATAGCTTATACTTTCGATTGGTTTAGTCGCTTTACGGGAAGTATTGACACGTTAATCAGTGATATTTATCTTAATTTTAGAATCATGATATTTTGTGTTTTGGGATTATACCTGATTTAATGAACATTGCGTATGTCAATTCTTTCGAATAATAAAATATATGTAGTACCATTTTAGTGAACTATTCAGAGCAACAGGTTTTTTCTGTTTTTTTTCTTTATATAGACATCAAACATTTTGAAGCATAGATATGCAAAGCACGAATTTATCTATTGAATATCATGCCTTATACAAGATGGAGCACAAGTTCTTAGGCTTGTAGTTTCACAATTTGAAAAAATTAGCCTAAATCTCGAAAAAATGTAACTGATTTTAAAAATCACTTAGGAACTTTTGATTCTGTATTAACGTTACGTAATGCAATATCCGCAAACGAACACAACATTTTATCATTAATTTGTCTTTCGTGTCCGTATTTAGAAGCATATAGTTAAACGTAACCTTGTTTCCACTTTCGTATATCAACCAAATATATATAAATGACATTATATGCTCGCGGATATAGTATTAATAGTATAGAGAAACATGCAGTTAGAGCTTATATAAAATATTGATGTGATTACAAATTCTTAATTAATTTGGTACATATCGGATGGTAATGTTGAAAAATGCACATAGTGACGTACCAATCTCGTGCTCGTAGTTTTCAAATTTTGACTTTTTTTAAAGGTGTATTCTTTTCGATTGAAAAAAGATCAAATTCTTTTTTTTATATTTTTTGAAAGAACCTAGTTTCAAAAATATTCAACTAAATATTCATGTACAAATTAAAAAAAAAAGAAAAATTAGCTAAGTTACAGCGATAATAGTAATAGTATAGTTAGCGCTTTCAAATCGGACGATTATTCCATCCCCCAATTTTTTTTCCATTTCGAAATGTTTCGAACCGTTTTATTTAATTGTAATACTTCAGCAATTATATGTGCATATGTATATATAAAATTTGCAAGTATTGGAAAATTGAAAATAACTGTCGGGCATGAAGAATGGACAGTAGAGCATAAAAATTCATGTATAATAAATTACAAAGAATTTTCTGATAAAATAGAAGAAGATGAAATAATACCACGTTAATTAACTTTTTACCGTTATAGTTCCACGAATGAAGATTTATAACATCATTACTATTTACATGGCCCAGAATCATGGTGCAGTTAGTAGCGCGCGAATGTTAAAGGTCAATTAAACAATATTAAGAAAGAATATGAAGCTTTAAAAACGTCTTGGAGAAAGTAAGGTCACTCTTCGAGGATCTAAGTAATTTTGTTGCCTTGTTGTTTTGGTGGATTTACATCAAAATACACAGCTACTAGTGAAAGTTTTCATTGTCTTGTGTGAACTTCGGCTCCAAAAAATATCAATTGAGTAATAAAAGACAATGAAAATTGCACTGAACGTTACAAAAGAGACTTTCATTTTGGCAAATAAAGGTTCATTATATGGTTCTGAAATCAATGATTCATTATAAGTATCCAAAAATAATTGTTACCTCCTTATAAAATGCAATTCATTTTATATTATTATTTTATTATATATAATTATTGTACAATATTTACTAAATTATTTTATATAATTATAAATACAATTTTAAATACGTTTTTCTCGAAATAGTGAATTCAATATCGGTTCGTACAATTTCTTCTAGAAACTACTAAACTGATTGATTTGAATTTTTCAAAGTATTATCTGTATTAAATTTAAAGAATCCACTCCAGCTGGCTTTTTTTAAATGTTTACTCTTTTTTTTTTTTAATAAGGATGACAGCGACTTTCTCCTTAAAAGCATAAAAAAGACTGCTATTTTGTATAGAAATAAAATTTTAATTGATCTGGTTTGAAAGAAGCTCATATTTTTTTCTTATATTTTAAGATTAAATTGTGTTTCTTTGTTTTACACACCCACATAGATATTAATAGAAATTATCGTGATACCGCATTTTTACATATGTTTATGCCAATGTCTTTTTCTCCGCCATTTTTTATTATTTTTAATTAAAAACATTTTTAATTTTATGTTTAAAGTACATTCTACCATATAAAGAAAGATTTAATCTTATAAATAATGTTTATAAAAAAAAGAGTTTTTTTCTGCTCAAAAATCACATATACGTCCTTAAATATGGATGTATCGTTGTATGTGTTGTTCATCGTGGGTGAGATTGTACATATAGGTGACATGCCAGCTTCAAAGTGTATTTGTCGAAGACGAATTAAAAGACCACACGTTGCTCACAGCTAATATTAGCAGTAATTCACTGGACAAATACAAGTACCTCATCTAGCGTACTTCCCACGAAGTTTCCTTCCTTGAAGAATTTTATTTTGCCAGTTACTTATATATCAAATATTTTTTTTTTATTACTTACATTCAATTGTTGATGAAAAGCTTAAAATTGCGTGTGATCATTTAATTTTAGTCTTTTAGCTTTATTTTCTTTTTTATTTTTGCCTTCTATTAATTACACGTGAGTTGAGCTGACGATTTTTTTTTCGAAACGAAAGGCAATCTAGACTCTCATGATGCGAGTAACTTACATCGTCTCGAATTATCATCAAAATTTTGCCGTGATCGGAGTAAACGATGATATTAATTTATGCCCTATTCAAGCTAACAAACCTGCCTTTTTATATGATTTGAATCGAATTAAATCATTTACCATAACTACATTAACAAGCATCTTTTCTCCACTTATTTCAGTGAGCTTTGAAGGGATTAGAAAATGAAATCAAGAAGACTGTTTCCGTTTTTTTTTATTTTTTCAGACGATAACCAGTGCTATGAGCACGTTAACGCCGCCCGTGACGTTGGAGGATCCTGCAAATCAGAGTAGAGTCGACTATATCCTGGACGTCTCGTCTTCCCCAGACTTTGATTATCCTGCGGTGAGTGAATTAATGAAAAACTTAATTGACAATTAGCATTCTTAATGATGAAAAAGAGTGGAAAAGGCTTTCTCGATGTCATCGAACGAAACAGAAAACACGTGCTTGATACGATGTCTGAGCTTGATAATAAATTCTCTCGAACATTTTTGACCATATACAAATATACGCGCGCGTGTGTGGTAATGAACGTATGCAGTCGTTGAGAACTACTACGTGGCATGATTAATGTTTACAGTGTTTACACAGCAACACATATGTTAATGACTCGTATAGGATACCACATTAGAATATGCTACACTATATTTTACACGTATTTGCATATAATACTCAACGTCGATTGCGTTCTCTTATATTAAATGTAAAATATATCTATGCGCTTCTAAATAGATCAACAAATATCTTGTAAAAATTCTTCGATAGCTACGATTTTATATGTGTTTTATTTAGCGTTGCATTTGTAATGTCACTTTCAAAACATAATTTGTCACGTATCTATGTTTTCTACACTTAACAAGATAATTAACATATATAAATAATAAAAATAGAAAATATTCTGAAGTATCACACAAAAGTTATTTAAAGTGATATTTAAACAAAAATATTTATAATTGTTGTTATTTCATAAACTTACAATAAGATTACATAATCGTCTCGAAAATAATATACGCTGGTTTTATCACGTTGAATTGCGTAACTTTAGACAGGAATCTATAGAAAAGTATTAGGGCAATAATACAACTAATTTATAGGTGGGATTAGTTTAAATTGTTATCGAAAAACGTGTTACAAGACTTATTATGCCCTCATTGTAACGAGGGCGCTTATTTAGTCCATTTGGTCATTTCGTATTCAGGACAAGTGTTTCGCACCTCTTTGGAAAAACATGCACTGAAACTTACGTATGTCAATTATCGACTCACAGTACACAATTTTCATTTATGTGATATTTGACCGAAAGTATGAAAAAAGTTCGTAGTTTTTTGAGTTTAGTGAGTGTGTGCATGCGTGTGTTTGTTAAGCTTCCTCTCTCTTTCTTTCTCTTTCTCTTTCTCTCTCTCTTCCTCTCTCTCTCTCTTTCTCTCTCTCTCTCTCTCTCTCTCTCTCTCTCTCTCGCTCTCTCTCTCTCTCTCTCTCTCTCTTTCGATAGCAGACAGACATAGATTTTATGGAAAGGACGATTGATTAGAATAATGGTGGAATGCAAGACTATTTTTATGTCTCTCTTTGTGCATTAACGTTCAATCATGAGATACGGAAACTTCCAGTTCGCAGTAAATCAATATCTCTTGCATTTTTTTTTCTTTCTTTTTTGTCCAAGAAAGAGAGAGAGAAAGAATTTGCATAGATTTTATGGATTTAAAAACAAAAGCGGATACGAATTCGATGCGACTAAAAAATAAAATAAAATAAAGTCGCTACAAAATAATTCACGTATTTTGCGTTATTCACTCCACGAGTGTGGTACATACCTTAATACCTACCTATACATGTAAGGTACGTATTCGAATATACATATATATACTCGTATATACAAAGTTGTAGATGAGCGATTGGCCGCCGATTTCGTATATGACCTTACGTAATATATACATGAGTTTTCATAAAAAGGTACGCACATGAGTGCATATACATGTACATTACCATACACTATTATTTATGGTTGCACAATGTTTGTATATGTCCTTGTCCTATTGTAAACGAAACACTCAAATTAATTGAATTAAATCTTCTCACCGATAGCGTGCTTTACGTTCACCCGCATATTTTTGTGCTGTCGTCGTCGTCGACAATGATAGGGCTTTGCCTATCAGGATACAGGATTCGCGCGAAATGAATTTTTCGAATGTCCTATCGAGTTCACACCGTCTAGTAACGGAGTGGCGGTAGCAATCTTTTTTATCGAAGAACATTTTTTACATAAACTTAAAAAAATTATTTACATAAAAATGAAACGAGTTATACTCAATTCGATTATATTCTCAGAAACTCTTCGAACATATGTATTTAGTATTTATGATGATCCTATATGACTGTTTATTTTTAATTTAACAAATGTATTGCTACCTTTCAGTATCATCACCTTAGAAATTCACCAGCAAAACAAAGAAATATCTGAACCAACGATTCATGCGGATTAAGTAATATTCTATAATAACGTATTTGTCTTTCTTCACATTTTAGATAAATTTTAAATGATGCACTCTTATACGTTGGTATATAGCTTACTTACTTTATACATCGTATACTTGTGTATGTGAGTTAGAAACAGTAGATATACATACACACAAGCAGTTGTAAAAAGACAGTGAGCTTATTGGACTTGGCAGAAGTCTATTTAATGGAAATGTCTCTGTTTACTGACTTTTCTTTGGTCGTTATTAAAAATAAAATGTTTTATGTTCAAATGTTAAAGATATAATTGCGTTATTTTCAATGGTACATTTAGGAACAGCAACAGGCGATAATAGTTCTCGTAGAAGTAGTACTTACTTGCTTTTGTGTTTGCAGTCTTCTTTTTGATGCGATTAAGTTGTCGTCGACCGATGAAAAAGGAGGATTTAATAAATGAAACTGAATCGGAATATTTGAAATACATGTTATACATATATCGCTATAAACACAAGTAAACTTGGAACAATCCGAGGATATATTCGTAATTCTCATAATTAAATTTATCATTCATGTAACAGCGCTTTCCCTTTATCCGTTCTTGCCTTTGATAATTTTTTTTATTAATTTATCACTGTTAACTGGTCTTTCAAATATCTAGAAGAAACTCTATCAAGGATATGAAAGTTTATATTATGTAGTATCCAAGTCGAATCTCTCTTTCTCCTTCTTTATTTCTCATGGCAGGTCGATTTAAAACATACTTGTACTACGGTGACATGCAATCCTGACACACATACACACACCAATACAGGCGTATATTTGAAAACTATGAGCATGAACGCTTACGAATGCATCTTCATATATCTAAAGCATATCCATTGCATAAAATAATATTACGTATGGAAGTCCAAATCGTCAGAAGTAAATAAATGCTAGATCTAAAGATAAGTACGACAAATTATTTCTTCTCACTTTTGTATTTCTCCCTCGCCAATTGATTTTTCCTTTTCCTGGTTTCTAGATAAAAATTTATGTGTAGAACTGTTTTGCTTGCTAATCAATGAGTTATCTTAATAGCCTATCGTAATTAAAATTTGTATCATAATAATCTAATGCGAAGGAAAATGAGATCATCCAAACCAGATCGTCAAAGTCGTTAAATGATCGTTCATATATCTTCTTTTTCTTCTTCTTATTCCTATAATAGGTAGGTAAATACGTACGAAGAGAGCGAAGAGATTACCAGAATGAAAAGCGTAAAAGTAATTTGTTGCACACTTTGGTGCCCTACCGCAGGTAACTTAATGATTTATCTTTCTTGTTCTTGTCGATTTTTCTATTGGTATTTTGCGCCAGTGATTATTCAATAACGCCTGATGGATGTTAATTAATGATAAGCGATGAATAAATCTAATAAATGTAGACTAGACGATACTCTAGGTTTTTTGCGTTATAATGTGCTTTTTGTCATAATCCAATTACGAACAAAAGTAACCTTTCGTCACATCTCAGTGTATTTTGGTACTAGTAGCAAGTTGTTGCGAAAAGCCGTGCCAATGTCTGTCTTTTCTTGAAAACCGCCTTCAGACATACAAGAGAATAATTACTTAAAAACTTTTAAGTTCGACATATCTTATTAGCAATTTGAGATACTACATGGCTCGACTATAAATGACGAAAGTTGTAGGACAGTTCCAAAGTATATGTTCATTCTCTCTCTCTCTCTCTCTCTCTCTCTCTCTCTCTCTCTCTCTTTCTTTCTTTCTTTCTTTCTTTCTTTCTTTCTTCCTTTCATTATTAGTCACATATGGTAAAAAATAGGTATATATGAATCATTCCGGTATTCAGACAAATAAATATTTATTTTTAGTTCCTCGCATATTATCGTACGTGTTTGTTTTTACAATGCCACTGCATCTTCAAGAGAATGTATTGCGCCGAAAGAGATTGTTTCTTATTAGAGATAAAATTCGATGGTAAGATATCGAATTATTCTTTTATTATTTTTTTTTCGAGACAAAGATAGATAGCAGAATGATATAGAAAGGTGGAAAAACAAACAAGTAGGACAACCTTTCGGTAATAACTCGGATGTGCAATGATAATTCAGAGAATTCGCTATAATAAAAGACTGTAATAAAGATAGTATAAATAAACTTCGAATTGTTTTTATCCCAAATTTTTTGCGCTGTTGACCATGTGGATTTAATTTCGTTCGATGAAGATCTCTAATTTCTAGATACTCCTACGGCATTGCTACGTAGACTTGCCAATTTCTCTGGTTCTCGAGAGTATTACACCTGGCACTTCTCTCTTTTTTATTCTTTTATTAACGCTATATCATTTCTTGCTTTTCAGGAGTTCTACGAAATCGTCGAAACATTATGGAAAGATCGAGGCGTTCAGCAAAGCTTCGAGAGGAGTAACGAGTACCAGCTCATCGACTGCGCCAAATAGTGAGTCACGTTTAATACGATTGTTTGTTCGTCGACGAGAAATGTTCCGAGGAAAATACGGATACCAACGTGCTTCCTCTTTTTCCTCTCTCTCCCTCTCTCTTTCTCTCTCTCTCCCTCTCTCTCTCTCTTTCTCTCTCTCCTCTTTTTCTTTCACTCTTCTCTCTTTTTTCTACATGAAAAATCAGTGAAAGATGAGGAAGGATAAATTATTTCTTATCTTCATCATATTGGAATCGTCCTTTACTTGGGGTACAATTTTTGTAATCTACCCTACACGGTGATATCACGATTATGATAAGAAACTCGAACGATAACGTTCACGATTTGATAATAGAAGTACTGTGTAAGATATCATCTCTCTCTCTCTCTCTCTCTCTCTCTCTCTCTCTCTTTCCCTCTCGCTCACTCACTCTCCCCCTCTTTCCCTGCTTTTTCTCATCCCCCCTTTCTCTCTCATCCCTCTATTATCCCACTCTTCCTCATCCCCTCTTTTTCTCTCTCTCTCTTCTTTTTCCGAAATAATTCGAAGACAAATTCTTTGATAAATTATTCTCAATAATGTGTCGAATGGATAGTGAAAAGGTATCGCTAAAATAGAACCGACGGAAGTGAACGTCCAAGTTTTGTGTCCCTCGAAAACACGACATGAGAGATTTGACAAAACAAATAACTTACGCAATACAGATGCGGAGAAGCTTAGATAGATGAACCAGCAAATTTTCATATCATTATTACTCCCATTATACACACACACACACACATATATAGACTATTTTTTAAAAAGTATCGAATTTTTATGATTCTCGAAGTGTTTACGGTGTTTCAATAGTAAAGTTAATTCATAACTCTTATCGTTTCGCTCGGTACATTATTATAAAGAAAATAATATATTTGCTTGTGATATATTGCGCACGAGAAACAATAATTACAAAAGAGCGACATTCAAATGTTTTAATGTAAATCATTATGTAACAGTTTATAGAATCAATATATTTTAATTTGAAGCACTATATTTTATTTAACGCTTCTTTGTTATCTTCCGGTTGGATTTAAATTCTTTTCGGAAGGATGTAGGATATTTAAAGAATATTATACCGCGTACAATACGTAGGACGTGTATATACATAGGTTTGTAACACCGATCTAATGTCAATGGAGACAATGTTTTAACGAGGTAATCGCTTTAATAGGGGCCACTGGCTTATCTAAGGTTCTCAGCAAACCTGCTCACAATCAACATCGAATTTTTTCGAAGGTAATTTGTCGCTTATGTTGAAGGTAGTTATATCGCATATTAGTTTTATTCTAGTATAAATAAGTAAGTAAAATTCGTTAAGCGATAGAATAGGAGTTTAAAAATCGCTAAGGAATCGTTCTTTCGAGACAGATAGGTTGTTGCACCATGTATCTACTGTACATGCACAATGAGGGAAAAAGCGCAAATCTCCTATGTAAATGAAGACTGATACGGCTCTCCTATGTAAATGAAGACTTGATAGCAAATCGGCGCATGTGATTTCATTTTACGCCTAACCAAACATTAAACACGATGTACATAGTTAGAGTGTGGAAACTATATTTGGCTAAAATTCCATGAGATCCGTTCATAATTTATGCCACA